>NC_053482.1:367401-437724 GCF_015227805.2 Hirundo rustica
TGAATGTTGGATGTTCATAAATCTATGGGCCCAGATGGGATCCATCCCAAGGTGATGAGGGAGCTGGCAGATGAGCCTGCAAAGCTGCTCTCCATCATTTACCATCAGCCCTGGCTCACTGCTGAGGTTCCAGATGACTGGAAGCTGGCCAATGTGACACCATTCAGAAGAAGGGTGGGAAGGAGGATCCTGGTAATTAGAGGCCAGTTAGTCTGACCTCAGTACCCGGTAAGGTCATGGAGCAGTTTATATTGAGTGTCATCACACAGCACCTGCAGGATGGCCAGGGTATCAGACCCAGCCAGCATGAGTTTAGGAGGGGTGGGTTGTGTTTGACCAGCCTGCTCTCCTTTTATGACCAGGTGACCCACCTGGTGGATGTGGGAATGCTGTGGATGTTGTGTATTTGGACTTCAGCAAGGCCTTTGACACTGTCTCCCACAGCACACTCCTGGAAAAGCTGGCAGCCCACAGCTTGGACAGGAGCACTCTTTGCTGGGTTAAAGACTGTCTGCATGGCCGGGTCCAGAGAGTGATGGGGAACGGTGCTGCATGCAGCTGGCAGCCAGTCACCAGTGGTGTTCCTCAGGGGTCTGTGCTGGGGCCAGCTCTGTTCAGGATTTTTATTGATGACATGGATGAGGGCAATGAGTCTTTCCTTAGCAAATTTGCAGATGACACCAAGGTGGGAGCATGTGTAGATCTGTTGGAATGTAGGAGGGCTCTGCAGAGAGACCTGGAACAGTTGGATGGGTGGGCAGAGTCCAATAAGACGAAGTTTAATAGGTCTAAGTGCTGAGTCCTGCATTTTGGGCACAATACCCCCTGCAGCGCTCAAGGCTGGGGATGGTGTGGCTGGACAATGCCCAGGCAGAAAGGGACCTGTTCCACTGATGGACAGCAGGCTGGACATGAGCCAGCAGTGTGCCCAGGTGGCCAAGAAGGCCAATGGCACCTGGCCTGGATCAGGAATGGTGTGGCCAGCAGGAGCAGGGAGGTCATTCTTCCCCTGTACTCGGCACTGGTGAGGCCACACCTGGAGTGCTGTGTCCAGTTCTGGCCCCTCAGTTTAGGAAGGACGTTGAGACGCTTGAGTGCATCCAGAGGAGGGCAACAAGGCTGGTGAAAGATTTGGAACACAAGTCCTGTGAGGAACAACTGAGGGAGCTCTTGTTGGTTATCCTGGAGAAAAGGAGACTCAGAGGTGGCCGTATCTCTCTCTACAACTTCCTGAAGGGTGGTTGTAGTCAGCTGGGGGTTGGTCTCTTTCTCCAGGCAGCAACTGACAGAATGAGAGGACACAGTCTGAAGCTGTGTCAAGGGAAATACAGGCTGGATATTAGGAAAAAGAAGGTGTGATAAAATATTGGAATGATCTGCCTGGGGAGGTGGTGGCAGCACCATCCCTGCAGGTGTTTGAAAAAAGTTTGGATGTTACACTCAGTGCCATGGTTTTGTTGAGGTGTTAGGGCATGGGTTGGACTCGATGATCTTGAAGATCTCTTCCAAGCTAGTGATTCCATGATTCTGTCAATTGTTAGGGAATACAAGCCTGGCTGAATGCAGAGAAAGAATCTCCATAGTCTGCAGCCAGAAGTGGAGAGTTGTGTGATAATCATTCCAACACCGCATGGACATCTTCAAAGTGATCCAGAACACAAAAATGGGCTGAAAGAGGGAATTTGTTTCTGTGTTCAGTTTAGATGTTTCTACATCTGATGCACTGATAGAAATCAAGAGTACAATCAGTTCACTGGAACAGCAGAACAAGTTCTCAGAGCAGATGACAGAAAGAAACTGAAAAGGAAAAATGCAGGGAATGACTTGGTGGACTTGATCTGTAAAGTAGGGTCATGTTTTCCTAATAATTTCCCATCCATTACCTCTGCTTTTGTCCTTCCTAACAAGGGATTTGCATCTCAGATTTCCCATGAAATGAGAATCCTGAGCTTGTGGAACTGCCTGAAAGATGCCCTGTTCCTCTGCAGGAACACTCAAACTGAAACAAGAGCCTGAGCCCTGTCTTGGGAAACCTCCTCCGAGCTGGAATTTGTGCTGTGCTGGGAGAGGAGGAGGAGGAGGGGGAGAACGATGGGCGCTGTGTGTCAGGAGCAGGAGGTTTGGGCTGCAGGACATTCCGCCTGTGCCGCTGCCCCGCAATCGGCGGCCGTGCCCGGGGCTCTGGGCCTGGCCCCGCGTGCGCTGAGCTCCCGACACTGCGGGAGCTCCCCGGGCTGGGCTCAGGTTCTGCTGGGACTGGGCAGCAGGCTGGGCTCCAACTGGGATCAGCAGCAGCTGGAAATACCTCTGGGCATCTCCACTTTGTGCTGCTGCTCGGAAGAAATGATGAAGCGAGTTGAGAAGTTCTCATTCTTTTTTTTTCTTCTGGTGGATTTTTTCATTTTATTTGACTCTCCAGAGGCAATTTCTGATGGCCTCTGTCAATTGATTCTATTTCAGCAGCACAAGCATCAGGGCTGTGTTTGAGCACTGCAAATGTAGCCTGTGTGGCTTTAACTCTCCTCAGCTTTGAGCTCAGGGACCTGTGAACATTTGGAGATCTGCTACTCATGATGCCAGAGTTCCCTGTCACAAAGGCACTCTAAATGGCACCAATCGAAAGAGGCAATTGCAGTTTTATGGATAAAATTCAAGTGGCAAGCAGAAGAGGGGCAAGAGCAGCCATGATCTACAATTCCCAAGGCAAAGGCAGCAGCAGCAGCCTCCTGCTGTCACCTCAGGGTGAGTAAAACAGTGCTGAAAACAGCGCTGGAACCCGATCCTTTCTTTCTCTGAGGGCTGGCTCAGGGCAGCACAGCCGGGCCCGGAGGAATCAGGGCTGTTTGTGGGTGATTGTCGCTCTACTCCAGAAATTCAGCTGGAAAATCCCCTGGGAAGCCGAGGCAGGAGCAGGTGGGAAGGGGCCGGCGCTGCTGCTGCTCCTGCCCGGGAGCCCCGGCTGGGCCGGGCCGGCGCCCGCTGCGCTGCGGCTCCTGCTGCTGCCAGAGCCGGGCGGGACTCGGGGACAGGGAATGGACACGGGGGGACAGCAAAGGCCTGGGCGGCTGCAGGGATGTTGGCGCTGGGGCCAGCGCCAGCACACAGCTTCAGCCGCAATGAACCCCGAGGGAAACGCTGGGGAAAGGCTCCATTTCAGCCTTTCTTTACTCATGGCTGTGAAGGGACTGAAATCAAAGGAGAACAAGCAGGGCCCGACCCCTTCTCCTTTGGGAGGAGCCCCGTGCCTGGGGCTGTGATAAACATTAACTATTTTTTGTTCACTGGAGATCAAATAACTCAAGATAACAGAAAGTTACTATGTCACTATCTAAGCTTATAGGCAAACAGACCCTTGCCCATTCCTTCTCTACTTGCTTAATCAGCTTTAAGTTTCAGGAATTCCAGCTTACAACTACAGCCTTCATCTCTGCGACCACCGAGGGACAGAAAGAGACCCTCCTAGCAACACGTCACACATACATCATCGGAGGAAAGAAGCAAGATAAAAGCAAGACTGAAAAATCTGCCAATTCACGGCAGTTGGTGGAGCGAGACTCCCCTGCCGTCCAGCGCTGTATTTGCCTTTGCTTTGCCTGCTGCAATGTAATAAATTCCTATTGGAACTTTTCTTCGTGTTCATAGTCTATTACAATTTGGTGCCGTGACTCGGATCCACCTGCAAGATAGGACTTTTGGTTCTGCCTGGGGGGCGCCCCGCCGATCAGTCGGCGGCCCTGGTAGACCCGATTCCTGTCTCGGTTGGACCGACGAACCTAAATTCAAAGCATTAGGCAAAGGAAGCCGGCAGACCCTATAAACTTTGTGCACAAAGGTCCGGACGAAGACGCAAGACGCGTGAGTATCTGTGTGGAAGATTCCGTTCGGTCTGGGTCGGATATCCTGGAGTGCTGCGAGTGTGTGTGTGTGTGAGAGGAGAACCGGCAGCTCGGATTTTCCAAGCGATTGTGGACCCTCAGTAGTGCGGTTCTCATTGTCCGAGAGGGCGTGAGCCACGAACAAGGGGAAGCGAGTGATTTCTGCACCACACTTGTGTGAGGGCACTCCAGAAGATGGGACAGGGGAAGAGCAGGCCCTCTACTCCCATAAAACAGATAGCCCACTGGGGTTCATATTAGACAATTGGAAACATTACCCTAACACAGGGGGTAAAGATAAAGCTAAAATGATCCATTATTGTGTAGTAGTATGGGGTAGAAAGGAGATTTCCTGGAATATTTTTTGGCCTATTTTTGGATCATCAGAAGATTGGGTGAGGCAAAAACTCAACTTGTGGGTAAACACTAAAATTCCTTTTAGTCAGGAAGAAAGTGAATATGCTAATGTATGGGTTACAAGACCTGGGGGTGAAGTGCTCCTGTTTCCCCTCAAAGAGGGAGGACGAAAGAAAGACAGGAGTAAAGAGGAAGAAGCCTTACTGATCCCACCCCCTTACATACCCCCTCAGAACCCCCAGATTCTGGATGCACCTCCAATGGAGCCTCATGAAGCAGGGAGTAATCCCGAGCCCCCCGAGGAAGTGCAGGGACCCATAACCCGAGGTCGGGCTAGACAGCATAACCTATATCCCCTAAGAGAAATGCCTGTGGGGGGGGGCCAGGGACCTCACCCAGTGATAGGGTTTGTTTCAGTACCTTTGAGTTCTGGGGATGTTCGGGAATTTAAGAGGGAGATGGGGAGCCTCCTGGAAGATCCTTTGGGGGTGGCAGAGAGACTGGACCAATTTTTGGGACCCAGTATTTATACTTGGGGCGAGTTGCAAGCCATATTGAATATTCTCTTCACAGCCGAGGAAAGAAATATGATTAGACGAGCGGGGATGCAGATATGGGATTCACAACATGCACAAGGACCTTTAGCAGACACCAAGTGGCCTTTGCAGGATCCCAATTGGAATCATCAGCAGCAGGATCACAGAATCAATATGCAGGATCTGAGGGGGATAATAGTACAGGGGATCCGGGAAGCGGTGCCTAGGGGGCAGAACATCAACAAAGCATTTAATGAGAGACAGAAAAAGGAGGAGACACCTACAGATTAGCTAGAACGCTTGAGAAAAAACCTGCAGATGTACTCGGGCTTAGATCCTGAGACACCGTTAGGGCAAGCACTACTAAAAACACAATTTGTGGCTAAATCGTGGGAAGATATCAGAAAGAAGTCAGAAAAATTAGATAATTGGCAAGATAGAGACCTGGATGAGCTATTGAGGGAAGCACAGAAGGTATGTGTGAGAAGAGATGAAGAGAGTCACAAGAGACAAGTAAGAATGATGGTGGCAGCAGTAAGAGAAACTAGGAGAATTGATGCCCCTCCCAAAACAAGTCAAGTGGCCCAGAGAAATGGGGGAGGGGTTCCCCGGGTAGAGAAAAAGGATGGAGGCGTATGTTTCTACTGTGGAAATAAAGGACACTTTCAGAGAAACTGCAGGAAGCAGCTGAGGGATGAGAGAGTCTTCAAAGAGGACTGAAGGAGTCAGGGGCTTCATTTGCTGGGGACACGGAAACATCAGGAGCCCTTGATAAAATTAAAAATAGGTCCTCAGCAGCAGGAATTTGAGTTTTTAGTAGATACTGGAGCTGAGCGATCGACAGTCCAGGTACTACCGGAGGGATGTAAGATATCAAAGGAAACTGCTCAAGTGGTAGGGGCGAAGGGGGAGCCCTTTGAAGTCCCTGTTATTAAGAATGTACTGGTGGAATCGAGGTCCAAAATGGGAATAGGGAACCTTCTGCTGGTACCAGAAGCAGATTATAATTTGTTAGGGAGAGACTTAATTATAGAAATGGGTATTAATATATGTCCTAGGGTAACTTTATGATGCCTGTATCCCCAATTGTCTGTTCTGTTTGTGCTGTATATTGAGTCCTGTGCCTTTAAGACTGGTTCTAAGAGCAAGGAGAAGCGCGGAGTTTGTTTTGAGAAAACTGCCCGACTCCTCCACATTCTTCTACGGACGGGGTGTTCGGTGGAGGCTTGGAGAGACTGCAGGACAGAGATTTTTTTCTTTGCTTTTAGTTAGTTTCAGCTAGCTAGGGCAGAGAATTTCCCTGGACTGTTTTTTTCCTTTTTCTTGGAACTGTTTAAACCTGTTCTGGACTGAAAACCCAGGGGAGCACTGGGGGCTGCACCTGCGGCCCACCGGGGCCTGGACCTCGGCATTTTCCAGCAGCGCCGGAGAGACTGGGACTGAGGAGACACTGAGAGAGAGCCGAGCTCCACCCACGGCAAGGACTTTCTCAATTTGCCATCTCACTTCAGAAGGAGAGGTTTTATTGTTTCATACTATTCATTCTTTATACTTGTATGCACTTCATTTGTTTAGTAAAATAGTTTTTTCCACTTTTCTCCAAAGAGGGTTTTGGTTTTTTTTTCCGGACCGGTTGGAGGGAGGGGCCACGTGGGTTTGCTTCCTTAGAGGGATCCTATACAGGAGTTTTCTCCCACATTTGTCCCAAACCAGGACATATTTCTAACTGGCGCCCACTGCGGGGCATGAGAGAGTGGAAAAAACTTGTATTGATTATTATTAACTGCATTTTTTGGTTGTCCTTTGGGTGGGGATTAAACAGTCAGTGGCCATGTTGCTTCTTGAATTCCTAATGTCTCTTAGAATGGAGTCTTTTCTGCATTTCTGTTTCCTAGGCTTTTTTGAGGTTTTAATACCTTTCTGGTCCCTAGGTTTGTTTTCTTACCCAGAAATAGCTCCAATATTGTCCCTAACACACAGCTTTTACACTAGGGATGCACAAATTAGAATAGTTATTTTGCTGGGTTCGGTGATTATGGTTTACAAGAAGCTTATAAAGATACTGGAGTTTGTTCTGGGTATGTTCAGTTTATGGTTTTTTCGTCCTACCCTGCGTCCTAGTTCCAGCAGCATGTTTTGGGGATTTATCAACAATTGCACCCAGTTTGTTAGAGGAGGAGTAGGGGATGAGGCTCTTCAGCCTCTTCTTTCCTTCTTCTCTTTTGAGTCAGTTACATCACTTTTGGAGAAGGTTCAGCGTCTCCTGAATGTTAAAGACCCCACCTCCCTGGTATTTCACCTGGTGACTTTCCTCTATATAGTTTATAGCTTTTCTAGAATGAGTCGCACACTGCTAAACACTGTAGGGCAGCAGATAGAGGCAAGGGAGCAGGGAGATAAATCAGTCACTCAGACTGCAGCTAAACCAGACAGTGAGGCTAAGACACCGGCAGTTGCTGCAGTAAAGAAGGGAAAGAAGCACACGGACAAAACCGATCGACCAGTAGACGATGATTCAGGTGAAGGATCCTCAATGCCTCCTAACACCCAGTCAAGAGTCAAACCACCTGACACACAATCAGAAGCTGAAGCAACTGATGATACACAGTCAGAAGCCGAACCAACTGATACAAAATCGGAAGCCAAATCAACTGGCACAAGATCGGGAGTCCAACCAACTAGTACAAGATCAGGAGCCCAACCAACTGCTGCAAGAGCAGGAGCCCGACCAACTGCTGCAAGAGCAGGAGCCCGACCAACTGCTGCAAGAGCAGGAGATACTATTGAGTCCTTTTCCCTGAAGGACCTTCGTGGTCTAAGAAAGGATTATACTCGACGACCTGATGAATCTATAATTAGTTGGTTAGTCCGTCTTTGGGATGCTGCAGGCGAGGCTACAATACTGGATGGCACTGAAGCGAGACATCTGGGATCCCTGTCACATGATTGTCCTGGTTTGGGACAAATTTGGGAGAAAACCCTTGTATAGGATCCCTCTAAGGAAGCAAACCCACGTGGCCCTTCCCTCCAACCGGTCCGGGAAAAAAAACCCAAAACCCTCTTTGGAGAAAAGTGGAAAAAACTATTTTACTAAACAAATGAAGTGTATACAAGTATAAAGAATGAATAGTATGAAACAATAAAACCTCTCCTTCTGAAGTGAGATGGCAAATTGAGAAAGTCCTTGCCGTGGGTGGAGCTCGGCTCTCTCTCAGTGTCTCCTCAGTCCCAGTCCCTCCGGCGCTGCTGGAAAATGCCGAGGTCCAGGCCCCGGTGGGCCGCAGGTGCAGCCCCCAGTGCTCCCCTGGGTTTTCAGTCCAGAGCAGGTTTAAACAGTTCCAAGAAAAAGGAAAAAAAACAGTCCAGGGAAATTCTCTGCCCTAGCTAGCTGAAACGAACTAAAAGCAAAGAAAAAAAAATCTGTCCTGCAGTCTCTCCAAGCCTCCGCCAAACACGCTGTCCGCAGAAGAATGTGGAGGAGTCGGGCAGTTTTCTCAAAACAAACTCCGCGCTTCTCCTTGCTCTTAGAACCAGTCTTAAAGGCACAGGACTCAATATACAGCACAAACAGAACAGACGATTGGGGATACAGGCATCATAAAGTTACCCTAGGACATTCCACCCCTTGTATCCCCATATTGTCAATTTACTAAAACTAATATATATTCCAGCTCTACACACACATACATCTATATAAAAACAATATGCAATATACAGCTACATACAGTGGCAGTACCATTCAGCACACAGTGATAATTACACACGGTTCTCACCCAACAATTAAATCTCCCTGGGGTACACATCGTGTGGTTCCATCTTTCTGCATTACCCACCATGTGCAGCCTGGTCCCTGAGCAAAGACAATCCCACGGATGGGATCCTCTGTACTTGAAGCAGAATTGATCCAAACTGTCTTCCCTAACAAACCTCTTACATGTACTACTGGGACTTTCTCTCCATCTACTGTATGTAGGGACTCAGATTGGGCAGGGCCTGCTCTGTTGGTGGAACCTCGGGTGTTAACTAACCAGGTGGCCTTTGCTAGATGCTGCTCCCAGTTTTTGAATGATCCCCCACCCAGTGCTTTCAGGGTGGTTTTTAGCAGTCTATTATATCTTTCTATTTTCCCTGAAGCTGGTGCATGATAGGGGATATGGTACACCCACTCAATGCCATGTTCCCTAGCCCAGTTGTTGATGAGGCTGTTCTTGAAATGAGTTCCATTGTCTGACTCAATCCTCTCAGGGGTACCATGCCTCTAAAGAACTTGTTTTTCAAGGCCTAGAATGGTGTTACGGGCCGTAGCGTGAGGCACAGGGTAGGTCTCCAGCCATCCTGTGGTGGCCTCTACTATTGTGAGCACATAGCGCTTGTCTTGGCGGGTTTGGGGAAGGGTGATGTAGTCAATCTGCCAGGCTTCCCCGTACTTATACTTGGACCATTGCCCGCCATACCACAGGGGCTTCACCCGCTTGGCCTGCTTGATGGCAGCACACGTCTCACAGTCATGGATAACCTGAGAAATACTGTCTATGGTTAGATTCACCCCTCGGTCTCGGGCCCACTTATAGGTGGCATCTCTGCCCTGATGGCCTGAGGCATCATGGGCCTATCGAGCTAGAAACAACTCTCCCTTGTGTTGCCAATCTAAGTCTATCTTTGACACCTCTATCTTGGCAGCCTGGTCTATCTGCTCGTTGTTTCGGTGCTCCTTATTAGCCCGACTCTTGGGGACATGGGCATCTACATGACGGACTTTGACAGGTAGCTTCTCTACCCGAGTGGCAATGTCCTTCCACTCATCTGCAGCTCAGATTGGTTTTCCCCTACGCTGCCAGTTGGCCTTTTTCCACTTCTCCAAAAGTGATGTAACTGACTCAAAAGAGAAGAAGGAAAGAAGAGGCTGAAGAGCCTCATCCCCTACTCCTCCTCTAACAAACTGGGTGCAATTGTTGATAAATCCCCAAAACATGCTGCTGGAACTAGGACGCAGGGTAGGACGAAAAAACCATAAACTGAACATGCCCAGAACAAACTCCAGTATCTTTATAAGCTTCTTGTAAACCGTAATCACCGAACTCAGCAAAATAATTATTCTAATTTGTGCATCCCTAGTGTAAAAGCTGTGTGTTAGGGACAATATTGGAGCTATTTCTGGGTAAGAAAACAAACCTAGGGACCAGAAACGTATTAAAACTTCAAAAAAGCCTAGGGAACAGAAATGCAGAAAAGACTCCATTCTAAGAGACATTAGGAATTCAAGAAGCAACATGGCCACTGATTGTTTAATCCCCACCCAAAGGACAACCAAAAAATGCAGTTAATAATAATCAATACAAGTTTTTTCCACTCTCTCGTGCCCCGCAGTGGGCGCCAGTTAGAAATATGTCCTGGTTTGGGACAAATTTGGGAGAAAACCCCTGTATAGGATCCCTCTAAGGGAGCAAACCCACGTGGCCCTTCCCTCCAACCGGTCCGGGAAAAAAAACCCAAAACCCTCTTTGGAGAAAAGTGGAAAAAACTATTTTACTAAACAAATGAAGTGTATACAAGTATAAAGAATGAATAGTATGAAACAATAAAACCTCTCCTTCTGAAGTGAGATGGCAAATTGAGAAAGTCCTTGCCGTGGGTGTAGCTTGGCTCTTTCTCAGTGCCTCTCCTCAGTCCCAGTCCCTCCGGTGCTGCTGGAAAATGCCGAGGTCCAGGCCCCGGTGGGCCGCAGGTGCAGCCCCCAGTGCTCCCCTGGGTTTTCAGTCCAGAGCAGGTTTAAACAGTTCCAAGAAAAAGGAAAAAAAACAGTCCAGGGAACTTCTCTGCCCTAGCTAGCTGAAACGAACTCAAAGCAAAGAAAAAAAAATCTGTCCTGCAGTCTCTCCAAGCCTCCGCCGAACACGCTGTCCGCAGAAGAATGTGGAGGAGTCGGGCAGTTTTCTCAAAACAAACTCCGCGCTTCTCTTTGCTCTTAGAACTAGTCTTAAAGGCACAGGACTCAATATACAGCACAAACAGAACAGACGATTGGGGATACAGGCATCATAAAGTTACCCTAGGACAATGATCCAGTTATTGACCAAGAAATGATGAGGGAGGCTAGTCCTTGCAGTCTCTGGGAACGGGTCCTGGGAAGTGTGGCACAAAGATATCTGTGTGCCGATGATCTCTATATGCAGCAAACCCAGTGGAAAACCATTGAACAAGGGATCCAGCGCTTGAGGGAAATGGCAGTGGCGGAGATTGTCTTCTCAGATGACATAAACACTAGGAACCCCGACTTGGTACCATGTACACCTGTGATGTCGTGAAAACTTGTACGACTTGGGCCACAAGAATACTCCTCTGCTTTAGCAATAATGAAGCAGGATGAGACAGAGGAGACTGTGCTTGATATGGCGAAGAAGCTCCGAACATATGCAGATGCTGTGCATGGTCCAACACATGCAAGAATTGCAGATCTAGAAACACAGGTGCGGGGATTAGCAAACAAGATAGAGGAGAATCACAAAGAACTCAAGCAGGACATTCTCCAGATCTCTGCAGTACAAGTTAGGAGCTCTGGCACCACACGCAAACGTTCCCTAGATAGAGAGGGAAAAGGCATCCCACAGGCTAAGCTGTGGTCATTCCTGCGTGATTGTGGAGAAAACATGAAAAGATGGGATGGAGAATCTACTGATGCTATGACACAATGGCTGCATGAATTGTTGGATGGCAAGACTATGAGAGGAAGTTCCAGCAAGAAGGAAGCAGCTCCGGTTACCCAGGGAAATAAAGATAATCAGGCTTAGAGGGGCCCTGCCTCTAGCCAGGTAGAGGCTAGGGAAAACCGTGTTTTTTGGACTGTGTGGATTCGTTGGCTTGGCACATCAGAACCACAAAAATACGAGGCCTTAGTTGACACTGGTGCACGGTGCACATTACTTCCATCAAGACATGTGGGGGAAGAATCTGTTTCCATTGCTGGGGTGACAGGGGGTTCACAAGATTTTACTTTGGTGGAGGCTGATGTGAGCCTGACTGGAAATGAGTGGAAGAGACACCCTATTGTGACTGGCCCAGAAGCTCCATGCATTTTGGGCATAGACTTCCTCCGAAATGGGTATTTCAAAGACCCAAAGGGATTTAGGTGGGCATTCGGGATAGCAGCTGTAGAGACAGAGGGTGTTAAGCAGTTGAATACCTTGCCTGGACTATCAGAGAACCCATCTGCTGTAGGTCTTCTGAGGGTGGAAGAGCAACAAGTGCCAATTGCCACTTCAATAGTGCACCGCCGACAGTACAGAACAACTCGAGATGCTGTGATCCCCATCCACAAGATGATCCGTGAGCTGGAGACTCAAGGGGTGGTCAGCAAAACCCACTCACCCTTCAACAGCCCCATCTGGCCTGTGCGCAAGTCTGACGGAGAATGGAGATTGACTGTGGACTACCGTGCCTTGAACGAAGTGACTCCACCTTTGAGCGCTGCTGTGCCGGACATGCTGGAACTCCAGTACAAGCTGGAGTCCAAGGCAGCAAAGTGGTACGCCACAATTGACATTGCTAATGCATTTTTCTCCATTCCTCTGGCTGCAGAATGCAGGCCTCAGTTTGCTTTCACCTGGAGGGGCGTGCAGTACACCTGGAACCGACTGCCGCAGGGGTGGAAACACAGCCCCACCATCTGCCATGGACTGATCCAGGCTGCACTGGAAAAAGGTGAGGCTCCGGAACATGTACAGTACATCGATGACATCATTGTGTGGGGAAACACAGCAATGGAAGTGTTTGAGAAAGGAGAGAAGATCATCCAGATTCTCCTGAAGCCTGGCTTTGCTATCAAGAAGAGCAAAGTTAAGGGACCTGCTTGAGAGATCCAGTTTCTTGGAGTAAAGTGGCAAGATGGAAGGCGTCAGATTCCCACTGAAGTCATCAACAAGATCACAGCAATGTGCCCACCAACTAACAAAAAGGAAACACAAGCTTTCCTAGGCGCCATAGGTTTCTGGAGGATGCACATTCCTGAGTACAGCCAGATTGTGAGCCCTCTCTACCTGGTCACCTGCAAGAAGAATGATTTCTACTGGGGCCCTGAACAGCAACAAGCCTTTGCCCAGATCAAGCAGGAGATCGTTCATGCAGTGGCCCTTGGCCCAGTCAGGACGGGACCAGATGTGAAGAACGTGCTCTACTCAGCAGCCGGGAACAATGGCCTGTCCTGGAGCCTTTGGCAGAAGGTGCCTGGGGAGACTCGGGGCCGACCACTGGGATTCTGGAGCCGAAGCTACAGAGGGTCCGAAGCCAACTACACTCCAACAGAGAAGGAAATCTTAGCCGCCTATGAAGGAGTTCAAGCTGCCTCAGAAGTAGTAGGGACTGAAACACAACTCCTGCTGGCACCTCGACTACCAGTGCTGGGATGGATGTTCAAAGCAGAAGTTCTCTCTACCCACCATGCCACCAATGCCACATGGAGCAAATGGATTGCCCTCATCACTCAGCGCGCCCGCATTGGAAACCCAAATCGCCCTGGGATTTTGGAGATAATTAGAGACTGTCCGGAAGGTGAAAACTTTGGTCTCATGGATGAAGAGGAGCAGGAACAAGTGACACGTGCTGAAGAAGCTCCACCATACAACCAACTGCCAGCAGAAGAAACACGCTATGCTCTTTTCACTGACGGTTCCTGCCGCATCATTGGGATGAACCGGAAGTGGAAAGCAGCTGTATGGAGCCCCACAAGACAGGTTGCACAAGCCACTGAAGGAGAAGGTGGGTCAAGCCAACTTGCTGAGCTCAAAGCTTTTCAACTGGCCCTGGACATTGCTGAAAGAGAGAAATGGCCAAAGCTCTACCTCTACACTGATTCGTGGATGGTGGCCAATGCTCTGTGGGGATGGCTGGAGAAGTGGAAAAAGGCCAACTGGCAGCGTAGGGGAAAGCCAATCTGGGCTGCAGATGAGTGGAAGGACATTGCCACTCGGGTAGAGAAGCTACCTGTCAAAGTCCGTCATGTAAATGCCCGTGTCCCCAAGAGTCGGGCTAATGAGGAGCACCAAAACAACGAGCAGGTAGATCAGGCTGCAAAGATAGAAGTGTCAAAGATAGACTTAGATTGGCAACACAAGGGAGAGTTGTTTCTAACTCGATGGGCCCATGATGCCTCAGGCCATCAGGGCAGAGATGCCACCTATAAGTGGGCCCGAGACCGAGGGGTGGATCTAACCATGGACAGTATTTCTCAAGTTATCCATGACTGTGAGACGTGTGCTGCCATCAAGCAGGCCAAGCGGGTGAAGCCGCTATGGTATGGCGGGCGATGGTCCAAGTATAAGTATGGGGAAGCCTGGCAGATTGACTACATCACCCTTCCCCAAACCCGCCAAGGCAAGCACTACGTGCTCACAATGGTAGAGGCCACCACAGGATGGCTGGAGACCTACCCTGTGCCTCACGCTACGGCCCGTAACACCATTCTAGGCCTTGAAAAGCAAGTTCTTTGGAGGCATGGTACCCCTGAGAGGATTGAGTCAGACAATGGAACTCATTTCAAGAACAGCCTCATCAACAACTGGGCTAGGGAACATGGCATTGAGTGGGTGTACCATATCCCCTATCATGCACCAGCTTCAGGGAAAATAGAAAGATATAATGGACTGCTAAAAACCACCTTGAAAGCACTGGGTGGGGGATCATTCAAAAACTGGGAGCAGCATCTAGCAAAGGCCACCTGGTTAGTTAATACCCGAGGTTCCACCAACAGAGCAGGCCCTGCCCAATCTGAGTCCCTACATACAGTAGATGGAGAGAAAGTCCCAGTAGTACATGTAAGAGGTTTGTTAGGGAAGACAGTTTGGATCAATTCTGCTTCAAGTACAGAGGATCCCATCCGTGGGATTGTCTTTGCTCAGGGACCAGGCTGCACATGGTGGGTAATGCAGAAAGATGGAACCACACGATGTGTACCCCAGGGAGATTTGATTGTTGGGTGAGAACCATGTGTAATTATCACTGTGTGCTGAATGGTACTGCCACTGTATGTAGCTGTATATTGCATATTGTTTTTATGTAGATGTATGTGTGTGTAGAGCTGGAATATATATTAGTTTTAGTAAATTGACGATATGGGGATACAAGGGGTGGAATGTCCTAGGGTAACTTTATGATGCTTGTATCCCCAATCGTCTGTTCTGTTTGTGCTGTATATTGAGTCCTGTGCCTTTAAGACTGGTTCTAAGAGCAAGGAGAAGCGTGGCGTTTGTTTTGAGAAAACTGCCCGACTCCTCCACATTCTTCTGCGGACGGGGTGTTCGGCGGAGGCTTGGAGAGACTGCAGGACAGAGATTTTTTTCTTTGCTTTGAGTTCGTTTCAGCTAGCTAGGGCAGAGAAGTTCCCTGGACTGTTTTTTTCCTTTTTCTTGGAACTGTTTAAACCTGCTCTGGACTGAAAACCCAGGGGAGCACTGGGGGCTGCACCTGCGGCCCACCGGGGCCTGGACCTCGGCATTTTCCAGCAGCGCCGGAGGGACTGGGACTGAGGAGACGCTGAGAGAGAGAGCCGAGCTACACCCACAGCAAGGACTTTCTCAGTTTGCCATCTCACTTCAGAAGGAGAGGTTTTATTGTTTCATACTATTCATTCTTTATACTTGTATGCACTTCATTTGTTTAGTAAAATAGTTTTTTCCACTTTTCTTCAAAGAGGGTTCTGGTTTTTTTTTCCGGACCGGTTGGAGGGAGGGGCCACGTGGGTTTGCTTCCTTAGAGGGATCCTATACAGGGGTTTTCTCCCAAATTTGTCCCAAACCAGGACAATATAGAAGTAGTAAATGAAGAAATCAAAATAAAACTCTGTCCCTTGAGGGTAGAGGATGAGGAAAAAATTAACTCAGAAGTATGGTACACTCCTGATAGTGTAGGAAGGTTGAATATACCCCCCTTCTCGGTAATCATTAAAGATCCAGAGACACTGATAAGGGTTAAACAGTACCCCATCTCCCCAGAGGGAAAGAATGGGTTGAAGCCCGAGATTGAGAGGCTGCTAAGCAAAGGACTTTTAGAATCTTGCATGTCTCCTTTTAATACCCCCATTCTGCCAATAAAAAAGGCAGATGGATCATACCGGTTAGTGCATGACCTAAGAGAAATAAACAAAAGGACAGTAGCTCGTTTTCCGGTGGTAGCCAACCCTTACACCCTGCTAAGCAGACTTGGTCCCGAAAAACAATATTATAGTGTAATTGATCTTAAAGATGCATTCTGGGCATGTCCTCTAGACGAGAAGAGTAGGGATTACTTTGCATTTGAATGGGAAGACCCAGTCACTCATAGGAGACAGCAGCTAAGGTGGACCGTGCTCCCCCAGGGGTTTACGGAATCTCCTAATTTGTTTGGACAAGCTTTAGAACAGATTTTGCAAGAATATCAGACTGGGGAAGGAGTGACCCTTATCCAATATGTAGATGACCTCCTGATTGCTGGGGAAACAGAGGACAAAGTACGGGCAGAAAGCATTAGATTACTCAACTTCCTGAGTGCTAAGGGGCTCAAAGTATCTAAGGCAAAACTACAATTCGTGGAAGAAGAAGTAAAGTATCTTAGGCATTACCTAAGGAAGGGGGAGAAGAAAATAGACCCTGAAAGAGTAAAGGGGATACTATCCATACCGCCTCCAAAGAGCAAGAAGCAAATTAGGCAGTTGTTAGGTCTCATGGGGTATTGCCGACAGTGGATTGAGAACTATAGCACCAAGGTTAAGTTTTTATATGAGAAATTGAGCCAAGGAGGGCTAGTGAAATGGGATGAGAAAGATGACAAGCACCTGAAAGCTCTGCAGCATGATTTGGTCAATGCCCCTGTGTTGAGCCTACCCGATCTGAAGAGACCCTTTTATCTATTTGTAAACACAGATAGTGGGACAGCTTATGGAGTACTGACCCAGGAATGGGCTGGGAAAAAGAAACCTGTTGGGTACTTATCTAAGCTGTTAGACCCTGTAAGCAGGGGTTAGCCTACATGTTTGCAAGCTCTAGTAGCCTGCGCCCTGCTTGTGGAAGAGGCTAATAAAATCACTTTCAACGGGGAACTGAGAGTATTATCCCCTCATAATATCCGGGGAATTTTGCAACAAAAGGCAGAAAAATGGATAACGGATGCCCGACTCTTGAAGTATGAGGGAATCCTATTAGACTCCCCAAAATTAACCCTGGAGGTTACAGCCTTACAAAATCCGGCCCAATTCTTATATGGAAGGCCAAGTGAGGATGGATTGGCCCATGAGTGCTTATCTACCATAGAAGAACAAACCAAAATAAGACCAGACTTGGATGAAGAAGAATTAGAAGAGGGGGATAGGTTGTTTGTAGATGGCTCATCGCGAGTAATTAATGGAAAAAGGGTCTCTGGCTATGCAATAGTTGGGGGAGAAGGACTTGCAGTTATCGAATCAGGCCCTCTAAGTGGATCTTGGTCGGCGCAGGCCTGTGAACTTTATGCTGTACTGCGGGCATTGCAGTTGTTGAAGGATAAATCAGGTACCATCTATACTGACTCAAAATATGCCTATAGGATTATACACACTTTTAGGAAAATATGGGAAGAACAGGGGTTGATAAACTCCCAGGGAAAAAACCTGGTTCACCAGGATCTAATCAGGAAACTGCTGAAGGCCTTGAGGGGACCTAGGAAAATTGCTGTTGTTCACCTGAAAGGGCATCAAAAGGGATTAGATTTTAAAAACAGGGGAAATAATGCAGCAGATCAGGAAGCAAGAAGGGCTGCTTTGCAGACGTCACAATCTACCCCCCAGGAAGATCCGAAGGCTGAAAGAAAAGAGCGTGAGACTAGCAGAGGGAATTTGCAAAAGATATATAGTTTTACTATGCAGGAAAAAGAGAAAATGAAAAGAATGGGGTTGAGAGAAGACCCAGAAGGGGAATGGCGACTTCCAGAGGATAATAGAACTGTACTGCCTAAATCCATAGCTATGGATATTATGAGGAGAATACATAGCAAAACACATTGGGGGGCACAAGCATTGGTAGATCAATTTGCCACCAAACATATGTGTATTGGGGCAGATGACTTGGCAAAGCAAGTAGTGAGGGGGTGCGTTACCTGCCTAAAGGTAAATAAGGCCAATTTAAGAAAAACCTTAATGGGGGGGACGACCTACAGCATACTGGCCATTTGCTAACATCCAACTAGACTTTACTGAGTTACCAAAGACTGGGAGGTATAAATATCTATTGGTAATAGTGGATCACCTAACCCATTATGTAGAGGCATTCCCTACGGCAAGGGCAACGGCACAAACAGTGATCAAGACCCTATTAGAGCAGATTATTCCCAAATATGGGGTCACGGAAACCATTGACTCGGACAGAGGCCCTCACTTTACATCCAAAATAATTAAGGAAACCATGGCAATAATGGGAATACAATGGGATTATCACACCCCCTGGCACCCCCAAAGTTCAGGAAGAGTAGAAAGAATGAATGGGGAAATTAAAAAACAATTGACCAAACTCGTGATTGAGACCAAACTGTCATGGGTAAAATGCCTACCATTAGCATTGCTAAATATCCGGACACAACCTAGATCGGATATGGGAATATCTCCATTTGAAATGTTGTATGGAATGCCCTACAATATAGAGGAACCGCAAGATCATCCAAAGTTGAGGGATCAAAATATGAATGTATACATTACCAGCCTAATGAAATATAGGGAAAATCTATGGAAAAAGGGAAGGTTAGCTCAGAGACCCCCACTAGATTTGAAACTGCACCAGGTGCAACCAGGAGATTGGGTAATAATAAAGTCCTGGAAAGAAGCAATCTTGGCCCCACAATGGGAGGGCCCTTACCTTGTATTGCTTACTACAGATACTGCAGTCAGAACAGCAGAGAAGGGATGGACCCATGCTAGCAGAATTAAAGGGCCAGTGAGCAAACCGACTCCTGAGTGGCAGGTGACAAGCAATCCTAGAGACCTGAAGTTACGGATCCAGAGGAGAGATCATCAATGAATGGACACCGTGTAGAATATGCACCAGAACCACACTACACGGAAGAAAGATTAATTTGTAACTCTGATAAGGTGTAGAGACCCAGAGTGCAATTGTTATCCTTTTGTTTGTTATATTTGTAAAATCTGCGGGGACAGGTGGTGGAGTCATTGTAGGCGAGGAACCCCCCCTAGAGGAATTTTCAGCCCCTGTTGGGTACTGCAGCGGAACATAACTGATTAGATTCTAGAATATAAAGTTAAATATGAGGGATTAGTAGAAGAATCAAAAGAGTGGTGGAGGATTTTTGCATTAGGGATTGAACCAAAATATTATTGTTATCACCCTAATGAACCCATCCCGTTCATAGCTGAAATTGTTGACTGCACCTGCCGCACACGCCTAAAGGGAATCCGGTGTGATACACCCCCGGTTAAGTATCGGAACTGGGATTCCTATGTCAAGAGGCAACAGAGTCGCCCCCGGGGACCTCCTGAAGAATATCCCTGCTGCCGAGAAGATGGTACCCCCCGTGGCTCGAGGCAACCGAGTCGACGGGAAAGGCAGAGGGGTAAAAAGCTGTGGAGGAAAGAAACCCCAGAGTGGGACAACAAAACAATATTTGAGGAATTGCCTCAGGAATGGGAATAAGAGCAAGGACCCTGGGCAGAGAGACAGGTTGCAGTCTATGAAATGGAACAATCCTCAGATATACTCCCATTCCTATGCCCCCAATGATGCTCACCACGTGACCCAGCCGATTACTTTTCTTTTGCTGATGTTATACTTGAGAGAGATTAATGCCTTAGACAATCTACCACACCAACCCTTTAAATAGTCACTAGGGCGATGGGATGACAATGAGATTTTGCAAACTGTAACTACTGTAAGAGCACCCAGTTTCAGAGTAGGATTGTGTGATCTGACCAACATAGATCATTGTGGAAAAGTACTGAACCTAACGGGATTTTACATGTGCCCAAGCTCAAATCACGGTAAAGGATATTGTAATTATCCTGGGGAATATTTTTGTGGATATTGGGGCTGTGAAACAATCGCCTCTGACTGGACACCCAGGGGAGGGCATGATAAATATTTGCAAGCAGACTTTGGACCAGCAGGATGCACAAAGCCATGGAGGGGTCCTTCAGGAGAAATGACCTATATAGGGGACTGCTCGTTTGTTTATCTCAATGTCACCCAACCAGAGAAACAAGAATGGCTATTAGGTAAAAATTGGGGAGTTAGACATTGGGAACCCGGGAGAGATAGGGGGAATATCATCCAAATAAAGAAGGAACCCGCTCCCCATTCGCCAGAGATGGGGGGGGGTGGGTGTAGGACCAAACCCAGTACTAGTAGTAAGGCAGAGCAGGACAAACACTACAAATAGCAGGGGATCGGGAGAATTAACAGTGCCTCAGGCTGATGCCCCTGAAGAAGCCTCTAAATATGGTACTCTGTGGAAAATAATGCAAGCTAGTTATGGCATTCTAAATAGAACAAACCCTGATTTAACAAGAGAATGCTGGCTTTGCTATAACATCCGACCTCCTTTTTATGAAGCCATTGGGGTAACGGCTAAAGCAAGAAGAATAAATGGGACTAATCCAAAAGAATGCCTTTGGAAAAAGACTAAAGAAAGTACTCAAGGAGTAACACTCTCTCAGGTAACCAGACAGGGACGGTGTGTGGGTACTGTTCCCCCTAATAGAGAACATTTGTGTAACATCACTGAAAAACCCCAAGCAAAAACAAAAAGCAGATTGGTTGCTCCCAGCTCCCAATACTCGATGGGTTTGCCAGAGTATAGGAATTACTCCTTGTTTATCTTTAAAAATTTTCAATCACACCCATGACTATTGTATTCAAGTAACTATTATACCGAAAATTACTTATCATCCAAAAGATTATGTCCTTGAACAGCACACAACCCCAGAACACCACCTCATGAGAAGAGAACCTTTCACCGCCCTGACTATAGCAACTCTTCTAACTGTAGGAGGAGTAGGAGCTGGAACAGGGATAACCTCATTAGTCAACCAACAGAAAGAATTTAGAGCACTAAGAATCTCTGTAGATGAAGATTTAAGTAAAATAGAAAAAGCAATTGATGGGTTAGTAAAATCAGTAAGATCACTGTCAGAAGTAGTATTACAAAATCAAAGGGGTTTAGATCTGCTGTTTTTACAACAAGGGGGCCTTTGTGTAGCGCTAAAAGAGGAATGCTGTTCGTATGCAGATCACACAAGAGTAGTAATCAATACTATGAATGAACTAAAGAAGCAGATAGAACAGCGGAAAAGAGAAAATGAAGCCCATCAAAATTAGTATGAAAATTGGTTCAACCACTCCCCTTGGTTAACCACACTGCTTTCTACTATTGCGGGGCCAGTAATTCTAGTGGCACTCGGGCTTACCTTTGGACCATGTATATTTAATAAACTGATTACTATAGTGAAAAGCCGGCTAGAAGCGGCACATCTTATGCTTCTTAGGACTAAGTATGATCAGATACCTGAAGAAGAAAATTTAGAAACTTTAGAGTTAGCTAGACAAGAACTGCAAAGATACAGTGAACAAAAATAAGTAAAAACAAGAGAAATGGGGGAATTGTGATAAACATTAACTATTTTGTGTTCACTGGAGATCAAATAACTCAAGATAACAGAAAGTTACTATGTCACTATCCAAGCTTATAGGCAAACAGACCCTTGCCCATTCCTTCTCTACTTGCTTAATCAGCTTTAAGTTTCAGGAATTCCAGCTTACAACTACAGCCTTCATCTCTGCGACCACCGAGGGACAGAAAGAGACCCTCCTAGCAACACGTCACACATACATCATCGGAGGAAAGAAGCAAGATAAAAGCAAGACTGAAAAATCTGCCAATTCACGGCAGTTGGTGGAGCGAGACTCCCCTGCCGTCCAGCGCTGTATTTGCCTTTGCTTTGCCTGCTGTAATGTAATAAATTCATATTGGAACTTTTCTTTGTGTTCATAGTCTATTACAGGGCTGTGAGGGCTCATAAGGGGCTGTGAGGGATTGTGAGGGGGAAAAGTGTCTCTGGGAGGCTATGGGAGGCCAGGCACTTCATGGAACCAAGGGTCCATTATGACACTGCGGAACCAAGGAGATTCCTGTTGACAGCACAGAACCTCACGGAACCAAGGGGCCATTGTGTCACAGCAAGGCCTTGTGGAACCAAAGAGACCACGGTGACACTACAGAACCTCATGGATCATGGATCCTTGTGACACTGCAAAACCAAGGAGAATGTTGTTGGCAGAGTGTCTGAGCACAGCTGCTGCAGGGATCCATGTACAGGTATGACTATGGAATGGGATAGACTGGACCAGGATAGTCCCGTAGGGAATGATCTGCAGTTCAGAGCAGAATGATGGTCTGGTCCAAGTGCCCGACCCCTCCAGGGCTGACCAAAAGTGAAAGCAGTCATTAAGGGCACTGTCCAAATGTCTCTTAAACACTGACAGCCTTGGGGCATCAACCACCTCTCCAGGGAGCCTGTGCAGTGTTTGAGCACCCTCTCAGTAAAGAAACACTTTCTCCTGTGCAGTCTAAACCTTCCCTGGTACAGCTTTGACCCATTCTCCCACGTTCCATCCCAGGATATGAGGGAGAAGAGAAAGGGAAATGCAGGGCAGAGCCAGGGGGCAGCGAGATGGGAGTGTGCAGCCTGCAGGGACACAGCAGCAGCTGTGGGACAGCGCAGGACAAGCTGTGCTGGACATGGCCAAGGGCCCTGGCAGGGCTGGCAGTGCCCAGGAGAAGCCAAGTCTTGGTGCCCTGGGGCACTGCAGGGTCTGTGCCACCAAGGGCTGTGAGGAGACACCTTGTCCTGAGGCCCTGGGGCCTCCTGGCACAGCCCCAGCAAGGCTGGGCACTGTCAGCCCCTTGTCCTGCCCTCAGCATCCCCCCACATCCCAGTGGCCTCAGGGATCTGCTGGGACCAGTCCCTGGGGAGCCTTGGGCAGGAATGGCCCTGGGGGGCTCCTTAATGCTCCCAGGGACTGCAGGTTTTCCAAAGGACTTTGGGTTTTGCTTTGGCCTGGGAGTCTCTGAGGGGTTTGTGCAATCATGACCTCCAATTAATCTGCTGTAATTAGTCCCTGGAGATGTTTTGTCAGTAACAACACTCAGTGGGGCTCATTAATGCCTCAAAGTACTCAAGAGTCATTAAAGTGCTACTTTTTGGCACTGAATCCCTGAGAGGTTTGTGCAGTCATGGCCTCCAATTATCCAATATTTAATGAGTCCCTAGAGAGGCTTTGTATTGACACTCAGTGGAGCTCATTGATGCTTTGAGATATTCAAGTTTTTTAAGGTACTTTAGGTTGTCCTTGCCACACTGAGTCTCTGAGAGGTTTTTGGGCAATCATGGCCTCCAGTTCTCTCCTCCAAGGAGTCCATGAGGAGCCTGTGTTGGGGATGGACCTCAGCTGGACCCATGAATGCTGTGAGACACTTTGGGTTTTTCCTGTGACTTGGACTGCTGGAAAGGTTTGTGCAATCTCCTCTCAGGCCCTGAGGGCTCAGCACCAAACGCACCACGGGGCTCACTGGGATCAAGCAAGTCCTGACAAACCATGGCTCTGCCTTGATTTCCCTCTGGTCTGGTACAGTTCATTATGAATGTTTTCTACAACAGTTATGGAGAAAGATTTCAAAGAGCTTCTAAGAAATACACATTCCTGTTATAAAGGGTGTGTTTTATTACTTTTCTCTTTGGAGCAGAGGTGATTGCAGCATTCTGTGATTGATACTGATCCAGGGTCTCTCCTCAGGAGGTCTGCAAGGGGCTGTGGCCATGGACACTGCACTGACCCCACTGCTGGGTTTGGGTGCCACGGCAACCGTGAGCAGTTCAAGTTTCCTTGGAAACACTGGGGAGGACTGGGACATACTGGGGGACACTGGGAACGCTGTGGGAGACACTGGGACATACTGGGAGTGATACTGGGGAGGACTGGGACAACCTGGGAACATGGGGAATGCTGAGGGGGAATCTGGTCAGACTGGGATGGACTGTGGGGGTACACTGAGACATACTGGGACATACTGGGACTGATACTGGGGGATAGTGGGGCAAACTGGAGATACTGTGAGTGATACTGGGGCATACTGGGACAAACTAGGGAAGCTGGGAACACTGTGGGGAAGACTGGGGGACACTTGGACATACTGTGGATATCACCAAGTGGAACTGGAAGGAAATGGGAATGAACTCAGGTGTACTGGGAGGGCCCAGAAGGGCACTGTGGGTATACTGGGCTGTACTGGAGATGAACTGGGCTTTAGTGGGCGCGACAGGGGGGGCACTGGGGTTGTACTGGGCTGTACTGGGAATAAACTCGGCTGTACTGGAAGGGACTGGAGGGGTGGAATGGGCTGTTCCCGCCTTCACTGCCTCCTATTTGCGGAGGCTCCTGCCCATCACCGCTCGCAGCCAATCACCGCTGGAGATCGGGGCTTCAGGGGCGGTGCCGGGTGTCGGCGCCATCTTTTCTTTTTGCCTCTAACTCCCGTCATGCCCCGAAGCCCGATAGAGCCCCATTGCAGCCGGGACTACATCGCCCGTCATGCCCCGCGCTCCACAGACTGCGGGTATCCACCCCCCCCGTGTCCCATAAGTGTCCCCCAGACCCTCCAGCATGCCTCAGTGTCCCCTCAGCGCCCATTCGGGATTCCCCAGAAGCGACTTCGCATCCTCTGAATTGATGCCGTTACAGCCGCTCCTGTGAATTCATCTCCTAACATCCCCCGCGGCATCTGAGCCCCTCATAAAACAGTTCCGCTCCTAAAACTGTTGCCGTGCTCCGAGCCCTAAAGAGCCTGGTTAGAGAGGCTCCCAAGCTCCCCCCAAGAGCTCCCGCACCACATACGTTCCCTCCGAGGACCACAAGTCGCGGCTGGGACACAAAAGTGACCCCCAAGTGCCTTCCCGGACCCCAAAAATCTCCGTTACAGCCACTTCCGGGACTACAGCTCCCAGCATGCTCCGTGAAGCCCGTAGACCGCTATTCTATTCGTGACTTCATCTCCCGTCATGCCCTGCGCCGCACTGAGAGCCTATGGAGCTGCACCTAAAACCCCCGTGATGCTCCGCGGCCCGATTGAACGGTGTTACGCCCGCGCCTACAACTCCCATCATCCCCCGCGCCGCAGAGAGCGCCGTCAGAGCCCCCCAAGTGCCCGCCCGGAGCCCGAAGGGCCCCCAGATTCCCCTCCCTGACCTCCAAGTGCCCCCCTGGACCCCCAAGTGCTCCCCCAGACCCCGAATTGTCCGACTGAATCCCTGAGTGCCCCTCCAAGTGCCTGTCCGGCTCCCCCAAGAGTCCTTCAGACCCTCAAGTTCTCTCCAAATTCCCTCCCCAGAAGCAAAACTGCCCCAAATGTGCCCCAGAAATGTCTCCATGGACCCCCAAGTGGCCTCTTTTACCCTGTCTGAGAAAATGCTAAAAAATATGAGAAAAGGACTAAAATTAGGACTCGTTAGCATAAATAGGGAGAAATCAATAGAAAATAGTGGTCAATTAATTAATGAAGGGAATTGTGTTACCAAGAAGAAATGACTAAAAACATTTTGGTTGCTTAAAATGTATAGATTTTTAATATAAATATAAAAATTAGCTATGTAGAAACATAGAATTATATTATTATAAGTAAGAAAGGTGCAATTATATTTTATTATTTAATTAGATTTTAACTGTAAAGAAAAATGCATCTTTTTTTTGTTTTTGTTTGTTTGTTTGTTTGTTTGTTTGTTTGCTTGTTTGGTTTGGTTTGGTTTGGTTTGGTTTTTTGTTATGTTTTGGGAATTTAGTCCCTGGTGGGTGATGTCAGACATGGTGAAGTTGGGAGTAAGGAGCAGGTTGTCCAAAGAGGGTCAGCTTGCAAGGGGCTCATTCTTCTCCAGGCCCAGACCTCCTAAAGAGACATTCAGCATCAAGATCACTTGGAGAATGCTTTTGTCACCTCTTCTCAGAACTGAAAATTTTAAAAAAAACCTCACACGATTATAAAAATCAAAAATCATGAGATGCACTTTGAAATCTCCCTCCTTAACAGAACTCCAAACTGACTCCAATCATCTGCACAAGCTCTGGAGACTTGAAGACAATTGAAGGAAGACAAAGAGCTACTGAGGGCTTTCTGTATTTTCATGAACCCCACGGTGGATTTGGGGCTGAGTCCAGGAGCCTCAGCTATTGAGAGAAAGTTGAAGAAGCTGCTCAAGGAGGCAGAAGCAAAACTCCAAGTCCCTTGGAGCATCACTGGGCCCCAGTGAGGGCAGGGAGTGCCAAAGGCTCCCCAGGCACTGGTGAGAGCAGATCCTTGAGGCCAGGATTGCAGGGAGCCAAAGGCTGTGAGCAGGGAACTGCAATGCTGAGCAAGGCCTGGGCTGGCTGGAGGAAGCAGAAAGGCCAAGCCCTGAGGCCAGGCCTGGCACAGCAGGGCCTGTCCCTCACGGGTGGCTCGGGGCTGTTTGTGGGGCAGGGGGATGGCAGGGGCAGCAAGGACAAATGTCATCAAGCTGTGTAACACTTGAAATCCTCATGGAACCAAGGGCTAGTGTGACACACCAGGGCCATTGGAAACAAGAGGCCATTGTGAGCTTGCTGGGCTTTAACACCACAAACACCTTAATGATGGGGGTAACAAAAGGCTCTTTTACTCCAGTTTGGTGCACAGGAGAATCAGGAACCAGACAGTCTCATGAGGTCAAAATGACACAAAATTTTACTTGCAAAATACAGAAAACCAAGGAACTTTGGCAAAGGATTTAATACAGCATTCAATTCATCATGGAACACTTACAGCAGTAACTTCATTAACTTAGCCCTTATAACCTGGAAACTATTAGGCCATAAAGATGTTAAGCTACCCCATAATGCTTCAGGTAAAGAGGCTTAGAAGGAGAAGAAAAAGAGAGAGACAGAAAGACAGAAGAGGTATAGAATGATATTCATATAGCTACAAACTACTCGGGTTCCCGTGTGGGTGAGACACAAACCCCAGGAGAAGGAGGGTCCAGACCACGGGCTGAGCTTGTGCTCCGTCATTTATACCCTTGTGTTAGAAATAAATCGGGCAGGAGATTGGTTTAACTCCTTTAATGCCTTTATTTCAGCTCTTTTATGAGAGAAGGCTCAGGGAAGCCTACGCCACCGCTGCTCCCAACGGGCACCGCTGAGGAGGAGGTCCTTGACGACTTTGCTGCGCAGCCACAGAGTCGGGAGCCTTGCCTCACAGGAGTCCCCTAGGTCTCATTTTAGGTCCTCAGGTCCAGGGGGTGTCTCTCAGCGAGGGTCTCTTAGATTATGACAAGATTCTGGAAAATAGCTGGAAGGGGTTAGCAGATACTTGAGCTCTCTCCTCACCAGACACTACCTTTCATTTTCCCAAAATTCATGCTGGCTCGTTGTTCTTAGGGGCCGTTGGTGTCCACCACACTTCCGTCCTGCCTGATTTCCAAAATGGGCAGTGTTGGGCCAGGAGCAGGTGAGGAGTGGGCAGGGCCTCCAAGTTGACAGGCAGGTGGGGAGGAGCTGATGAAAAAGCGGGCGGCGTCCATGTCATGATGGGCAGATGGGGAGCAGCAGGCGAGGCAGTGGTGGCTTAGGCTACTAGGGGAGCAGTGGGGGCTTAACTTATGATAAGGAATGGGGTTCTGGGGCCTTGAGAGCTGGGAAGCAACTAGGGAAATACAACATTTGGTAAAGAACTGGGGTTCGGGGTACAGCAAACAGGTAACATTAATACATAGAACTGGTAACTTATACAGATAGCAGATAATACCGATAATTGATAACTAACAATCAGGTAATTCAGACATTCGATAACTTGTAAACATTGCACCTTAAGAATTTCATTCTTCTCAATCCCCCCTCTTTTTCTTTGATCGGGTTCTCAACCCGCATCAACTTTTATGGTGGACTAGAAACATTTGTTAGTTCTTGGTATTGAGTGTATAGTTTCTCTGCTGTTCTGAATTCTTCATCAGTTGATGTTAGTTTATATAAGTTTGTGGGGGTTTTGTGGTGGCTTTCTGATATTTGGAGACTGGCTTGTACTGTGGATGTGACTACTCTGATCAGGCATGGGAGTATGCAAGGGATAAGGAGGAGACTGGCTATTGCACTTAGGGCTATGAACAGGATTTTCTTCCACCAGGCTCCTTTCAGGGACCAAAAATTGTCCCACCAATCCATATTAATAAGGGGAGTCCACTCTTGAGTGCCTACATACGCAACTTTCCTTATTTCCCTTGAGATGTTCCTGATAACTTCGCTTTTGTCTATTTCTAGGCAGCATTCAGATATATTGAATTTTCCGCGGATGCCCCCTTCATTGCCTAGGAGGTAATCTACTGCTAGCCGAATCTGATACACTACAGCCCTGGTCTGGGCTAGCTGATGACTTATGTGATCGAGGGCTAAGGCTGTTTTGTTTGAGATCACTTCTAGGACTGCCTGTAATCGGATGATGCGATTTAGCATGTAGATAGGCGTCCTATATCCCCACGATCCATCCTGAGCCCAGGTGGCTGGTCCATAAGTTTTTATTATCTCCTCCGGGGTCCATACTGTTCCCTTCCAAGTCTGTGTACTGCCCATGTCGATAACTGTTCTCTTCTCTCTGTTTCTTTTCTCTAAGTTGCCGTATAGAGGCTCCCCTAAGTCCCTCCTTGATTCCCTCGGTAAAAGAAAGAAGGCTGGTTTAATTATTCCTACAGTGCAACTGCCAGTCCAATCTCCTGGGAGGTGTGTGTATGCCTTGTCTCCACATATCCAAAACAAGCATTCTGGGGCTTTCCAGGAGGTGTTTCGAGGGCCAAAAGGATATTTCCAATATGTGGATATTTCTCTAAGTTCCCAAAATGGGTTGATTCCCCTGCCAGTGCATTGGTGTAGTTGGTATCCCTCGTGATAAATACACCCAGTCTTCTTTTTTCTAATTGCCCAATAAGTCTCAGGCTCCTTGGGAATCCATTTTTGGGTGTGTTCTTGTGTTACCAGAGATCTTTTGCAAGCCATTTTCCCCACGAAGGTCTTATACCTCCTCCCTGTTCTCCTAATGCGTTCCTCCCCACTAATTCTAGACTTTAAGTCCCATCGTTCTTTTTCCTGTTCTTTACCACGGGGAGGTTTTTGGTTCATTAGTTTCCACCTCAAGATGTCTAAGGGAGTGAGACTAATCCCTTCCCAGGACCACACATCGGACATTTGGGTACTCCCACAAATCCAGCAGTTTGTGATATTTAGCTCATGGCTGATTTTCTCAACTAGGTCAATAAACAAATTCTTGTTGAGGGGTTCCTCTATTTCCGATCTTCTCATGGTTAGGGGTTTTTCTTTTATTAGATCCTTTACTCCTTCGATGTTATGTATTTCTTCTAAACAGAACCATTCTCTGATAGGGCACTCCCCAGTCAGGTGCTGCCTAAAAGTAGCAGTGTTCCTCACTATCCAATATTTCTTACCCTCTTCCTCACAGGTGGAGAGTTGGGTAATATCAAAACAGGTGGGGTTCACATGGGTATGCACCCTGATTAAGGATTGTAAATTCTCTTCCTCATAAATGGGTGAGTAGCATTTTGAGCAAGCTCCATCGGTACATTCGCTCATCATTAGGGCCAAGACTAGCCCTCCCAAGAGTCCAGTATGAACCCTCCTCATTTTGGTCTCACCTGGCCTTGCCTCTTGGATCTTGGAGCTCCTCAGAGCTAATTTCAGAGTTCTTCTGCGTCCCCCACCCTCTGATTATTAATTTAGTTCCCCTAGAGGGTGCCCTATGAGAGAGTCTCAAGATGCAGACAAGAACTTATTCCAACAGTTATAAATGAGTAACTTATAACATACACAGAAACTTACAACTTTTTACAAAACTCTGCTCACAACAAGACTTAGATACTTGATATGGCTGGCTGCTTTAGACAGTTTCTTATCTGGTCTTTGGCTTCTTCCTGAAAGTAAGTTTTAGGGTGTCCGGTCGCTGGGTGATAGTCCACTCAGAGGGGTTGGGCGAAGTATTTGAGTTCGGCGGCTTGCTGGGGGGTGACACAGGTCCTTTTACTCGGGTTATATGAGTCCAGCCTTTCTCCTGCGTCTTAACTGCGGTATGGGTGGTGAGAAGTACCTGGAAAGGACCCTCAAATTTAGGCGTTAATGGGGTATTTGTCCAGGATTTTATTAACACCCAATCCCCGGGGTTGATCTGATGGGCATTTGAGTCCAGAGGGGAGGTTTGAGGAACATATCCTTTCTTTCTGAGGTCCTCTAGGATTTGTCTGATAACTTGCAAATACTGGTGTGCTATAGTTTTCCCTTCTTGGTAGCTTCCTGTACTATACGGTGTTAATAAGAAAGGAAGTCCAAACATCATTTCATAAGGGGAAACCCCTAGATCCGACCTGGGTCTTGTTCTGATCCTCAGAAGGGCAAGGGGTAAACATTTAAGCCAGTTTAGTTGGGTCTCCTCAATTAGCTTGGTCAACGCACTTTTAAGAGTCTTATTCATTCTTTCCACCCTTCCTGAACTCTGGGGATGCCATGGTGTGTGCAGTCTCCATTTTATTCCTAGTGCATCAACAGTTTTCTGGAGTATTTGGGCAGTGAAATGGGGTCCCCTATTCGAATCAATGTTATTCACAAGGCCATATCGGGGGATTATATGTTCAAGTAGGATTTTCACTACAACTTCCGCTGTTTCCCTTCTGGTTGGAAAGGCTTCCACCCAGTGAGTTAGATGATCTACTATCACTAGAAGATGTTTGTATCCTTGGGCCTGGGGCATCTCGGTGAAATCTATTTGTATGTTCTGGAATGGTCTCATTGCTAGTTCCCTTCCTCCCGGTGTGGTTTTTCTCATGGCCCGTTGGTTAACTTTTTGACAGATGACACACCCCTGTGTTATGGCTTTTGCTAACTCATATACCCCTATGCATAAGTACTCTCTCAGGAAATGGTCACATAGTCCTTGAGTACCCCAATGAGTTAGCTCATGAATTTCCTGTAACATTCTTCTCGCTAGGGGCTTGTTTAAAAATTTCCTCCCATCAGGGGCTATCCACTCTCCGTATTTGCCTTGTTGCATCCCCAATTCTTCGATCACTCTTAATTCCTTTTTACTGTACACTGGCTTTTCCCTATCCTCTTCTTCTCCTGAACTTTGACTCATCACCATGATTTTGGTTGGTTCCCCTGGCTCTGGAGCTACTCTCTTTGCTTCTGAATCTGCCATCTGATTTCCTTTCTCCTCTGACGAGTTCCCTCTTTGATGACCTCTCACATGCACTACAGCTATCTCTGAAGGCTTCAATAGTGATGTTAGCAGGACTTTTGTTAGCTCTTTATGTACTAGGTCTTTTCCTCTGGAATTCAGGTACCCGCGCTCTTCCCAGATCTTCCCAAAAGTATGGACTATCCCAAAGGCATACTTTGAGTCTGTGTATATTGTTCCTTGGTCCCCTTCTAATAAGTCTAGTCCTCTTTTTAGTGCATAAATCTCACAGAGTTGAGCTGACCACTGGCTCGGTAACTTCCCTGCTTCTAAGACCTTTAGATCTTCCTTGGTTGACCCTTCTATCACCGCGTACCCTGATGCTCTTTGTCCCTCTATTATCCTTGAAGACCCATCTGTGAATAACTTTCTTCCATAAGGTAGGGGTATATTCTCTAGGTCTTCTCTTACTTTGGTTTGAAAGCTCATGAGTTCTAAACAGTCATGTTCTAACTCTTGGGGGAGTTCCCCGGAGAGAAACTGAGCTGGATTGAGAGTCTTTGAGGTAGTTAGTGTAATATTTTCTGAATTCATTAAGGTGATCTCATATTTTAGTATTCTAGAATCTGTTATCCATTCAGGGGCCTTCTGACTTAGAACAATTTTCAGGTCATGAGGCGTGTGGACTTGTATCTTTCCCTGCAGGGTTAATTTCTGAGCTTCTTCCACTAAAACCGCCGTTGCAGCAATGGCTAGTAAGCAGGTGGGCCATCCTCGGGCAACTGGATCTAGCAGCTTGGACAGGAATGCTATAGGTTTCTTACACCCACCCCATTCTTGAGTTATTACTCCTTAAGCAACTCCTTCTTCTACGTTTACGAACAGGTCGAACGCCTTCCTTAAGTCAGGCAAGCTCAGGACAGGTGCTGTGGACAGCTTATATTTTAAGTCCTTTAATTGGTTTTCATCTTCTTCTGTCCACACTACTGGTTCAGTGTTTACTAACTTGTTATAGAGGAATCTCACGCTTTGGGTATATTGATCAAGCCATAGTCTGCAATATCCAAAGAGACCCAGGAGCTTCCGTAAATCTTTCTTTGTCTTGGGCGCAGGTATAGCTTGGATCCCTGCTATACTCTCGGGACTCAACTTTTTATAACCCTTCCCAATTAGGTGTCCTAAGTAGGTTACTTCCTGCTCAACAAACTGGAGTTTCTTTTTAGACACTCTCAGTCCCTTTTCTCCCAAGAAATTTAGAAGCTGTATGCTAGTGGTTGTTACGTCGGCTTGATCTTCCCCGATATCAACAAGTCATCGACATATTGCAACATCTTCACCTGTCTTCTGAGAACAAACTGTTCTAATAGTTTTTCTAGTGCTTGCCCGAACAAATTTGGGGACTCGGTGAACCCCTGGGGTAAACGAGTCCATCTCAGCTGTTGCTTTCTCTTACTTTCCGGATGTTCCCACTCAAACGCAAACCAGTCCCTGCATTCTTTAGCTAGAGGGCAGGCCCAAAAAGCATCTTTGAGGTCTATGATGGTGAACCATGCATGTTCTGAAGGGATCCGACTCAGCAGTGTATAGGGATTTGGAACTACTGGATGTCTTGTAACAGTTCTTTTGTTAAATTCTTGTAGGTCCTGCACCAATCGGTATTTTCCCTCTGCCTTTTTCACCGCGAGGATGGGGGTGTTGTGGGGAGACATACACGGCTCTAAGATGGCTTCTCTTAATAGCTGGTCGATTATTGGGGTCAGTCCTTTCCTTCCCTCTGGGGAGATCGGGTATTGCTTTACCCGGACCGGAGAATTTCCCGCTTGTATTTCTACCTTAATTGGTGGGATGTTCAGAAGACCACTTTTCCCTCCTTCAGCCCAGACTCCTGGATTAATCTCTTCTAAGTCCTTTGCTGTTAGTTTTAGGATCTTTACTTGCATTCTACCCTCTTCTGGGATAACTCCTATCCCCAGCTGAACTTGTAAGTCCCTTCCAAGCAGGTTTGTATCTAAGTCTGGCAGATATATAAGATCGGCGATCGCTTGCCGAGAGTTCCCTTTTACCTCTACGCTAGTTATTACCAAAGCTTTAAATGGCTTCCCTTCTGCTCCCATCACTTCACAGGTCTTTTTTCCGATGGTCATGCCTGCAGGGAGCTTTTTGAGACTGGATCAATCTGCTCCAGTGTCTACTAAAAATTCAAATATCTCATTCTGGGGACCTACTTCAAAATTTACTATGGGCTCTTCTTGGTGGTACAAGGGGTCCCCTATTGGATAGAGCCCATGACACCCCTAGTCTTCACTTCCTTCCCCTCTCAGCAGTTTCTCTAGCTTTTCTTGTTCTCTCATGATCACCTCATTGAAGGTTACTTTTCGGCAATTTCTCCTTAGATGTCCCTTTTCTCCACAATAAAAACATTTTTGTTCTTCTCCTCTCCTCCTCTGAGTTCCCCACGGTGGTATTATTTCTTTTCTTTCCCTCTCCGATTTAGAGTCTCTTTTTCCCGGTAGACCTTGACCTGGTGGTACTCCGATGCTTTCTCTGGCCACTGCTACCATTATCCTGGCTTTCGTCTTTATCTTTTCTTCCTCTCTTCTTAAATATACTCTTAGGGCTTCTCTTAGCAACTCATTTATTCCTTTCTCCTGACAGTCCTCTATCTTTTCTAGTTTCCTTCAGATGTCGGGCCATGATTTGGTAACGAATTGAGTTTTTAATAATATTTGGCCCTCAGGACTGTCAGGGTCTATATTTGAGTATAGCTGGAAGTTCTTTTTTTAACCTATTCAGCCAGGTGGCTGGGGTTTCATCCTTCCCCTGCATAATATCAAACGCTAGTTTGGTGTTACTACTCCGAGGCACCGATTCTTTAATTCCCCTTATCATCAGATGTCGATAGTCCTCCATATTCCTTCTGTCCTCTTCCCTATTAGGGTTCCATCTGGGATCCACTACTGGCAGCTTCTAGTCCACTGGGGGACCCATTCTGTTTTCCCTTTCCCAAATCCGCATTCCTGTGGTACGGATCATCCTTCCCTCTTCAGGGCTAAATAGAATCTTTAGGATAGAGTTTAGCTCCTCCCAAGTATATATATTAGGGCCCAGAAACTGGTCTATTTGGTTTGAGACTCCAATGGGGTCTTCCACAAAGTTTCCTAGCTCTTTCTTGAAGTTACGAACCTCCGATGCTGTCAGGGGAGCGTTGACAAACCCTATCCCTCCAGCAACTCCTCCCATTGGTACCTCCCTCAGGGGAAAGAGCTTTGTCTTGGACCTTGTATTATACCCAGGCCTCTCTAAGGTTTCAATTGCTTTAGTTGGAATAATGGCGTCTTGATTGCTACTGGGAGAGAGCTCTGCGCTCGAGGTGGAGAGACTCAACCCCCAATCAAGAGGTGGAGCTGGGAGCGTGGATGGTAACGGGGAGGACACGGGATTTGGAGGAACCAGGGAGATTGGAGGAGGGACCAGGGAGTTTAAAGTGCTGTAAAAGGGATTATTACCAGGATGGTGTGATGTTCCTGCTAGGGGTGTGTTCTCAGAAAAATTAGTAGAACCCGCTGGGGGTGTATTTGCGGAAAAATTAGTAGAACCCACCAGGGGCATATTTGCGGAAGAATTACTAGAACCCGCTAGGGGCATATTTGCAGAAAAATTAGTAGGAGGGGAATTGGGAATAGGAGAGGGGACTGGCTGGGAAGGGGTTACTGACTGGGAAGGTTGGAAAGGGTTGGCTGGTGGGTGCTGAGGACTCGGATGGATATCTGGGTAGATAGATGGGGGTGGTAGGCAATTTAAAGGATCCCACATGGGGTGATTATCTTTTTCTTTTTCATCCTCTTTCTTTTTAGGTTCTTGGAGCTTGCATATTTTCACTTTCTCATCTTTAGGGCTGGGTTCTAGCCAGCAGGCCGCATACTTTATTTGCTCTACTTCCACATTCCCTTGGGCTCATAGGTGTTGATCTAACAGTGAGCACATCCAAGGGTCATTGGTTCCATGCCACGGCCATTTCCCCGGGAGATCTAACTGGGGCCAAACCTCCACACAATAATGGATCATCTTTATCTTACTTAGAGGCTTGGTTTTCTCATTTTGGTCCCATCTTTCTAGTAGTTTCCCCAAGGGACTGTTGGGGGGGATGTTAGTAATCTCCTCTTTCTCTCTCTCTTGTCCTGGCTTAAGTTTCTGTTTTCCCGCACACGTGCCCATTCTCTCTTTTGGTCAAAACAAAGTTCTTACTGTGCCTTTACCCGAAAGGAAATGCTAATTCAAGGCAACACAAACTAAAATTCCTTGACCCTTTTTTTCAAACTAAAATCTTCTAAGGTGCCCCTACACGAAAGGAAATCTACAGACGGGCAACTGGAATTAAAAGGTCCACTCACTCTATGGATAGCCTGTAGGCCTGCCCTTAAGGCCCCAGACACTATCCTCTTTTTCACTCTAAAGGATCTGTAAGTAGTTATCTACTACCCCTGCCAATCCCCTGGATAGCCCGCCGGCCCCCTTGACCCTACACCCGGATAGGGTATCTAGACCGCCCGCCCAATGCAGATCCCAAACCCGGATAATATGCTTCCTCAGAGCAACCCCGACCGATGTGGGATCCCGAGCCTCGGCCACTATCCCTCTCTTACTCCCGCAGCTCCCTCGGAATCCCAGACTTCCGGAAGTAGCCGGTCAACCGGGGCCCAAGGTTCCTGCCGCTACTCACTGCCAAAGTCTGGTCTGCGGTGCGCGACTCACTCGTTCACCCTATCGTTGACTCCCTCGCGCTTTGGAAGCCACCTATCTTTCACACCTCCGCACCCAGACAGCGTCCTGTCTCCCACCGGTGCAGAACCCTCACACGCGGACAGCGTGCCTCTCCCTCAGGCACTCCCAACCAGTGTAGGTTCCCCTCTCTCTCTCCTGACACCCACTACCCTACACCTGGACAGCGTCCTGAGACCCTTGACCAATGTAAGCCCCTCGCCTGCACCCGGACAGCGTCTCTGGACCCCCGACCAATGCAGCCCCTCCCTGTCTGGATAGCCTGTGGGCCCACCCTCAGGACCCCAGCCACTATCCTACTCTTGGACCCGTGAGTAGCCCCTGCTACCTCTGCCGGTCCCTCCAGATAGCCTGTAGGCCCACTCTCAGGGCCTCAGCCTCTACCCTTGTCTCGTGGTGGGGGTTCCCAGTGGGGCCTTCTACCAAACCACCCACCAATCTACCATGGGCCACTCACACCTAAATTTCCTCCGCCCGTTCGGAGGGGGGGGCCACGATGCCCCTGGAGACGCCTCTCTCTCCCAGTCTCCTTTCGCTTCGTCCTGTTCCCAGCCGGCCCCCCCTCATGGAGGTCTGGAACCGCGGTACTAAGGGGTCCTCACTCACTTCGGGAGTCCAAGCTGCCGGCCCCCGTCCCACTCACACCTCACTCGCACACCTCCACTCCCGCCACCGGTTTGCTTACCGATGCTCCTCGGCGATGTCTTTCTGCGGCAGCGTCCCTCACTGGGTCCGGAGTTGCTGGCTGTCCCAGGAGTCCGAGGTCAAGTGGCACATTCCCTTCCTGGGTCCTCTTCTGGGCGTGGCAATCCTGGATGAGCGCCCAAAATTGTTAGAAATGAAATGGGCAGGAGAATGAGTTAACTCCTTTAATGCCTTTATTTCAGCTCTTTTTGGAGGGAAGGCTCAGGGAAGCCTACGCCACCGCGGCTCCCAATGGGCACCGCTGAGGAGGAGGTTCGCGACGACTTTGCTGCGCAGCCGCAGAGTCGGGAGCCTTGCCTCGCGGGAGTCCCCTAGATCTCGTTTTAGGCTCCTCAGGTCCGGGAGGTGTCTCTCAGCAAGGGTCTCCTAGATTGTGATGAAATTCTGGAAGATAGCTGGAAGGTGTTAGCAGATACTTGAGCTCTTTCCTCACCTGGCACTGCCTTTCATCCTCCTGAAATTCATGCTGGCTCGTTGTTTTCAGGGGCCGTTGGTGTCCACCACACTTCCGTCCTGCCTGATTTCCATAATGGGTGGTGTCGATGTCCTGATGGGCAGATGGGGAGCAGCAGGCGAGGCAGTGGTGGCTTAGGCTACTAGGGGAGCAGCCAGGGCTTAACTTATGATAAGGTAAGGGGTTCTGGGGCCTTGAGAAGAGGGAAACAACTAGGGAAGTAAAACATTTGGTAAGGAACTGGGGTTCGGGGTACAGCAAACAGGTAACATTAATACATAGAACAGGTAACTTGTACAGATAACAGGTAATACAGGTAACTGATAACTAAAAATCAGGTAATTTAAACATTTGATACTTGTAAACATTGCACCTTAAGAATTTCGTTCTTCTCAACTAGGTCATGCAGAAAGAAAATTATAGAGGTGAAAGCTCAATTAGCGAATAACTTGGCCAATTCTATGAAGGATAACAAAGAGGTTTTTATAAATACATTAAAGGAAAGCCACCATTCTTTATTGGGGGAGGATAAGGTTAGCAAAGATGAGGAAAAGGCTTAAGTACTTAACCTCTTCTTTGCCTCAGTTTAGAACAGGAACACAGGTTGTCCTCAGGACAAGTGTTCTCCTGAGCTGGTAGATGGGCACAGGGAGCAGAACAGCCCCCTGTCATCCAGGAGGAAGCAGTTGGTGACCTGCTGAGCCATTCAGATGCTCACAGGTGTCTCTGGGACCAGATGGGATCCATCCTAGGGGGATGAGGGAGATGGTGGATGAGCTCACCAAGCTGCTCTCCATCATTTCTCATCAGTCCTGGCTCACCAGGGAGGTCCCAGAGGACTGGAGGTGCCAGTGTGAGCCCATCCCCAAGAAGGGCTGGAAGGAGGATCTGGGGAACTCCAGGCCTGTCAGCCTGACCTCCGTGCCCAGCAAGGTTCTGGAACAGATCACCTTGAGTTCCATCACATGGCACCCACAGGATGGCCGAGGGATCAGGCCCAGCCAGCGTGGATTTCAATGTCTGCATTGATGATCTGGATGAGGGGACTGAGTCCACCATCAGCAAATTTGCAGATGACACCAAGCTGGGTGTGAGTGTGGATCTGCTGGAGGGTAGGAGGGCTCTGCAGAGGGACCTGGACAGGCTGGATCCAGGGCCCAAATCCAACAGTGGGAGGTTTAACAAGACCAAGGGCTGGGTCCTGCACTTTGGCCACAACAACCCCTGCAGTGCTACAGGCTGAGGGCAGAGTGGCTGGAGAGCATCCAGGCAGAAAGGGACCTGTTCCACTGATGGACAGCAGGCTGGACATGAGCCAGCAGTGTGCCCAGGTGGCCAAGAAGGCCAATGGCACCTGGCCTGGATCAGGAATGGTGTGGCCAGCAGGAGCAGGGCAGTGATCTTTACCCTGTGCTCAGCACTGGTGAGGCAGCACCTCGAGTGCTGTGTCCAGTTCTGGGCCCCCAATTTAGGAAGGACATGGAGGGGCTGGAGCGTGTCCAGAGAAGGGCAACAAGGCTGGTGAGGGGTCTGGAACACAAGTCCTGTGAGGAGTGGCTGAGGGATCTGGGGTTGTTTCTCCTGGAGAAGAGGAGGCTCAGGGGACACAAGGTGGTGTCAGGACACAGTTTGGACTTGATGATCTCCAAGGTCTTTTCCAACCTTGCTGATTCTGTGATTCTCTGAAACCACCCTTTGGAGCAGTTGCAGAATGAGCCCTAGGCCTCCTCTTCAGAAGGTCCAGCAGCCCAGGTCCCTCAGCTTCTCCTCACAGCCCCAAAGCCCTATCCTGTCAGTCCTGCAGAGCCTCTGCAGCCCCTCCTCATTGCCCAGAACAGAGAGCCCCACAGCCAGACACAGCAGCCCAGATGTGCCCCCCTGGCCTGTGGCGCCTCTGGCAAGGGAACAGCACCAGGCACTGCAGGAGCCTGCAGACAATTCCTGCAGCACTTGGAGGATGATCCTGCTCCCCAAGGGACGTTCCCATGGTGTGATGCTGTTTGCCCCCACCCTGCCCACGGCCACCCTGGGGCTGCTCACGGGGCTTTTCTCTGCTGAGCATTGGCCTGGGCGTGTTCTGGAGAGAGCCTGGGCAAGGAGCCTGGAGCCCCCAGGCCCTGGCCTGAGGCGTCAGCGCTGCCCCAGCAGTGCCCATGGCCTGTCCCTGCTGCAGCCCCGGCACTGCCACCCCCAGCACTGTGCCCGGCCCCGAGAGCACTCAGGCCCTACAGCAACACCAGGGCCAGGAAGGCAGCGGGGCAGGGGCACGGGAGCAGCACTGGCAACACCAAGTGCTGCTGCTCCTGGGCACAGCTGCTGTGCCAGCACTGATCTGCCCCAGCTCTGCACACAGACATTGCTGCTGCAGCTCCAGAGAGGGGAACAAAAGGAACATCTCTGGTGAAAACCCTGCTGGGAGATCCTTTAGTTCATTTAACGCCACTGGGAGCAGAGCTCCTCATTAGAACAATCTGGAGCCAGTAAAAATGTGGAGAAAATCAAGACAAGAAAGGACACAGACAATGGACTTTATTTGTGGCCAACATTTAAAACCAAAACGAAGGCAAAAAAAACCTCACAAGCAAACAAACAAGAAAAATGGAAGATTACTTTTATTACCAGTGATTGGCAGAAATAGCCAACTATTTTAATGTTTCTGTAATTGTCCATTGATCAGTGTCCATGCTGCAGCCTTGAGCTCCTGGTTCCTCAGGCTATAGATGAGGGGGTTCAGGGCTGGAGACACCACTGAGTACAGAACTGAGACAACGACATCCAGGGCTGGGGAGGAGATGGAGGGGGGCTTCAGGTAGGCAAAAATGGCAGTGCTGACAAACAGAGAGACCACGGCCAGGTGAGGGAGGCAGGTGGAAAAGGCTTTGTGCCGTCCCTGCTCAGAGGGGATCCTAAGCACAGCCCTGAAGATCTGCACATAGGAGAAAACAATGAACACAAAACAGCCAAAACTTAAACAGGCACCAACCAGAATAATCCCAAGTTCCCTGAGTTTGGAGTGTGAGCAGGAGAGCTTGAGGATGTGTGGCACTTCACAGAAGAACTGACCCAGGGCATTGCCCTGGCACAGCGGCAGGGAAAATGTATTGGCCGTGTGCAGCAGAGCATTGAGAAAGCCACTGGCCCAGGCAGCTGCTGCCATGTGGGCACAAGCTCTGCTGCCCAGGAGGGTCCCGTAGTGCAGGGGTTTGCAGATGGACACGTAGCGGTCATAGCACATGATGGTGAGCAGGGCAAGCTCTGACCCAAGGAAGAAGACAAGCATAAATAGCTGTGCAGCACATCCTGTGTAGGAGATGTTCCTGGTGTCCCAGAGGGAATTGTGCATGGCTTTGGGGACAGTGGTGAGGATGGAGCCCAGGTCGGTGAGGGCCAGGTTGAGCAGGAAGAAGAACATGGGCGTGTGCAGGAGGTGGCCGCAGGCTACGGCGCTGATGATGAGGCCGTTGGCCAGGAGGGCCACCAGGGAGATGCCCAGGAAGAGGCAGAAGTGCAGGAGCTGCAGCTGCCGTGTGTCTGCCAATGGCAGCAGGAGGAAGTGGCTGATGGAGCTGATGTTGGACATCTGCTTTCTCCAGACATTAGAACCTTTTGCAGGAGAAAAGACAATGACAGCTGAGAAGAGATTTCTCATAGAAGGGTCAAAGCCCTTTCTCACAGATCATTCCCTGCCACTAAGCACTGCCCCCCTGGTCTCGATCTAGGAGAACTTCCTTCATCTTGGCTGCTGTAGCCCTGATTGCTGCTGGCCAATGCTCACTGAGGAGCCAGACCTGGTCCTGCAGGACACCTGGGAGTCAGCCCTGACCCCCAGTCAGTGCAGGGGAACAGTGAGGGCAGGGGCCAGTCCTGGTGTTTGAACGTGGACAAAGAATCTCCTCCTAAGGCACAGGAGCTGCCAGGGTGAGGGGATGGGGATTGCAGGAGGCAGAACAAGAGATTCTGCTGTACCTGGGGAGAACGGGGGGACAGTGAGGCAGGAGGATTGCAGGAGGCTTAGTGCAGACTGAGGGGAGCTGCTCTGTCCCTCTCTCCTGTTCTCAGCTGCCCTGGATTTGGACCTTTCTGAGCTCCACGCCTATGTTGCCCTGGAAAGCCAGGAGACACTGCTGAGAGCAGAGGGATCCCTGGCACACAAAGTGGCTCCTGCCTTTCCCAAAGTCAGGGAGAGTCAGCTCATTCCCAGCCTGCCCTGCCCAGAGCTCCCCAGGGCAGAGGGAGCTGGGATACCCCATTGCTGTGCTCAGCCTGCACAGGAGGAGCCCAAGGGCTGGGCCTGAGCCTGCAGCTGGAACTGCCATTCCCAGAGAGCCCATCAGCAATGCCAGGAGCACCTGGGCAAGGCAAGGAGAGAGAGAGCGGGGCCCTGAGGAAAAGCCTTTCCCTGCCCAGCCCTGCCCAGCCCCTGCCAGGTAGCAGCAGTGCAGGACAGTGGCCCTCAGGCCCTGGTCAGCAGGGAATGGGCACATGGCAGGAGAGATGCCCTTCATCTCTGGGGCTGCTCTGCCGGCCCAGGAGGGGACTGAGGGCCCCGAGCCCCCGGGCTGAGGGCTGTGCTGGCTGCGAGGGGACACCAGAGCTGTGCTGCTCAGGGCAGTGTGTGCCCTGCAGGGCAGGGCCGGCAGGTGCCACATCTCCCCTGCAGCAGGGCTTCCCTCAGCACTGCCTCCCTCCCTCCCTGCCCACGCCTCTGCTGCTGGAGCTGTCCCAGCCCGAGCTGTTCCTGTGGCCCCGGGCTCCTTCCCTGCCAGTGCTGCCAGAGCCCAGCCCAGCCCCTGGGCCAGCTCTGCCCTGCAGCTGCTCGGGGCTGCGGCGATTAAAGAAAAGCTCCCCCAGGCCTGGGAACCATGGAAAGGGGATGCTGGATGGATCTGGAGGCTGGGGAGCTGGAGGCACTTGCTGAGGTACCCAGGAAAACTCAGGGTAATAATTTAAGTGACTCAGTCCCTGCTCTGCCCTGCACAGCTGAGTTTCCATTCCCATCAAGCTGAGCCTGGGAAAAGTGGGAGCACAGATTCAGGAAAGAAGAGACTCAGGTAGGAAATTCCTGCCCTGAATGAGCTCATGACAAGTGCCTTAAGAAATGACCTGAGCATGAGCTGGAGCTCTGAGCAGCCCTGGCCCACACAGCACCCTCTCCACAGCAGCAGGTCCTGCCCTGGCAGGAGTCACTCCTGGCACCCACAGCTCCCCTCCACCATCCATGGGGAGATCCCAGGCAGGCTGAGAGCTGCCCCTGGCAGGTGGCAGATCCCCTGGCCTGGCCAAGAGCCCTCAGGGCTGCAGGAGCTGCTCTGCACGACAGCCCTGGGCACCCCTGGCTGCAGCCCCAGCTTCAGCCCCTGCAGCCGTCCCTGGCAGCAGGAGCCGTCCTGCCCTGTCCCTCTGACGGTGCCCAGGGCAGCCCCGCTCTGGAGCACATCCTCCCCCAAAGCAGAAAGGGCAGCAGAGCCATCCTTACAGTCATGTCAGTCCTGTCCTGGGTCAGCTTGAGGAGATCCCTGCAGCCAGAGACTTACTGTGTCAGGAGTGGTGATGATTTCTCGATGAAGAAGCTCAGAATTCTCAAAATGTGTGAAGATTTCTCTGTGAATAATGTCAGCATTTTCCTTCCAGTTTCTTTAAGCCTCTGCTTCACTGCTCTTAGGTACCTGCATGCAGTACCCTCAGCCCTGCTGGGCTGGGAGAGGAGCTGCTCCTGATGAGAAATGTCTTTTCAAAGCTCTTTTTGGTTACCAGGAACTGCCTCTGTGCCAGAAGCCCAGCCCAGCTCAGCAGCACAGACACAGCAGAAGGACTTTAATGAGTCTCATGGGGCTTTGGCGTTGTTTACATCAGTTTCAGTCCCTGAGAGTGTCTTCAAAAAACTTTTCAGGAACTCAAAATGAGAATGAAACACTGAAGTTTCTTCAAGTTTTAATAGGTCCCATTGAGGGGCATGACAGAGTAAATGTCCCACAGGTTCCAGTTAGAGCAGAACACTGCAGGCAGTGATGACAGGTGGGGACAAACAAGGCAAAGGTGTCTCTGATGCTGAGCAAACCTGGATGTGTTTCAGGAATGCAAAGGGCCAAGGCCTGAGCCCCAGCCCCTGCCAAGGCAGATCCTGTCCCTCCCTCAGTGCTCAGGGCTCTTCCCGGGACACTGGGATGTGGGGATGTGCAATGCCAAGGGCAGCACCATGGGGCGGCCCCTGCCAGGCTGCTGAGCAGGGACAAGGAGGCAATGAGGCCCCAGGCCTGCCAGGGTCACTTGTCTCCTGCTCATGGCTCAGGCCCAGGGCCAGCAGCCATGGCCCAAGTGCTGCAGGAGTTGGCTGTGTCAGGGCCTTTCAGCTGCTGCCCATCCCTGTGCCCTCTCCAGCCCAGGCTGTCCTACGGTGTCCATGCCCTGCGCCTCTGTCCCTGCAGGCTGTCGTCATCCCCCGGCTGCCCCACCTCGCTGGCCCCTTCCTTTGCTGACAGCTCTGTGTCCTGCCTGCCTCTGCCTGGGCACACAAAGCCTTGGGCTTAATACCCAAAGGGTTCATTCCATTTTTCCGCTGCCTGTGGACTTTTAGCCCAGGAAAAAGACATACAGGGCCTGCTTTCTCAGCAAGGATGGTTGAAAAACAAGAAGACATCTGGCTCAAGAGTTCAGTGATGAAAAAACAAGGATAGAATCTGGGAATTAGGCATGGGTTTTATGGAAATGGCTACATTGAAATATGTACTGCATATAAGCAACACACTGGTAGAATTCCATGTCCATGTAAGGTTAGGAGTTATCCCTTACTTGACGTCCTGAATAAATTAAAACCTCTTATATAGCACATTAGTGTTAACGAGTGTTGTTCTGGTATTTCTGAGAGTTGGTGATGGCACAGCCCACACCAAAACAAGGACTCTACTGTGACACCCTGGAAACTCATGGAACAAAGGGTCCATTTGGACACAGAGGAACCCCGTGGAACCAAATCCATTTTGGCACATTGGGGCCACATTGAAGCAATGATCCATTTTGATACTGTGGCTCCAAGCAGACCCTTGTGACACGGAGAAACCTCTTGGAACCAAGGAGCCATTTCTGACACAGCAAGGCCTCGTGGAACCATGTGTCCATTGTGCCACCACAGAACCTCAGAGCACCAAGGTGATCATGTTATAGAATGGAACCTCATGGAACAAAGGGTGTGTTGTTAAACTGTGCGCCCTTATGGAGCCAAGGGGCCATTGTGACTGAGGAACCTCATGAAACCAAGATTCCATTGATACCCTGTGGGGCTCTGTGGAGCCAAGAGGACCACAGTGACATTGCAGGGCACCATGGAGCAATGGAGACTATTCTGACACTTTGGGACCCACTGGAACCAAGGGGCCATTATAGCATGGCAGGGCCTCAGGGAATCAAGGGGGATACAGTGAACACTGCCTGTTTTCATGGGATGAAGGGTCCATTCTGACCCCGTGGAACCAAGGATACAATTGTGACACTATGGGGCATCATGGAAGCAAGGAACCATTGTGACACTGGAGTCTGGCAGACGAAGGGGCAGTTGTCACACTGTGTGGAACCACTGAACCAAGGAGTCCTTTGTGACTCTACAGGGCCCCATGGAACTAAGGATTCATGGAACAGTGCAGGAACCCATGGAAACAAAAATCCATTGTGACATTGTGGGGCTTCATGGAATCCTGGAGGCCATGATGACACTCTGAGGCCTCATTGAATCAAGGGGCTCTGCAGGGCCTCATGGAACCAAGGAGACCCTTCTGACATTGTGAGTCCCCAGGGAACCAAGGGTCCATTGTGATACTGTGGTACCAAGGAGCCCCCTGTGACACTGCAAGGACTCATGGAAGCAAGGGATCATTGTGACGCTTCAGGGTCCCATGGAAACAAGGGGCCAGCGTCACACTATGATGCCCCATGAATCCAAGGGAACAGGTAACGGGTCTGGTTGGCTTGGCCTGACTGCTCCAACTGACCTCTGCATATTGAGGGTCTCTTCTCATGTAGCCCTGAAACACTGGGGCTCTGGGCTTTCCTTCAAACGCAAAACAACTTTACTTCTCACTCAAGCATCCATGGCCAATATGGGATTCCCCCTCCAAATTTCCTAATACTCAGGGATTGCTCGCAGACAAAAGCTGCCGTTACCAACATCTGACTGACCCTATCTTCCTTAGAACTGGCTCTCACCTGCCTTCAAACACTGAGGCTCTGTGCTTTCCTTCCTGTGGAAAAGAGCTGTTCCTCCTGCACAGGCACCCATGGCCAAAATTGGTACATCTCCTCAAAAATTCCTATAGGTAAGGATTTCTCCCAAAAAAAAGCTGCCAGCACAGACAGCTCTGGCTGGCCTTGGCCCCTGGTGGTTGCCTCTAATCTGCCTTGATTCACTGGGGCTCTGCCCTTTCCTTCCTATGGAAAAGAACATCTCCAGGTGCCCATTTGGGATTTCAGCTTCAAAACTCCTATATCCAAAGATTGCTCCTTGATGAAACCTGACATTACATACAGCTATGGTTGGCCTTGGTCTCCTGGGAGCCAGCTCTCACCTGCCTTCCAAACACTGGGTCTCTCTGCGTTCCCTTCTATGGAAAAGAACGGGCCTTCTCCTCCAGGCAAAAAGGGTTGAAATTGGGATTGAACATTCTACATTTTGAAAATGAAAGGGTTGCTCCCAGAAAAACCTGCCAGGACAGACAGGTTTGGCTGGCCTTGGCTTCTGGTGACTGCAGTTCATCAGCCCCTGAAACACTGGAGCTCTGTGGTTTCCTTCCTGTGGAGGCCATGGTGACATTGTGGAGCCCCATGGATCCATGGACACGATTCTGACACTTTGAGGCCTTCTGAAATGACAGGGCCATTGTTGCACTATGGAGATGCTGTGAATTCCAGGTACCATTGTGACACTGCAGGTTACCATGGATCCCAGCGGCCATTGTGACACTGCAGGGCCTCATGGAACCAAGGGGATCATTGTGTGAAGCAGCAGGGCTTTGTGGAACCAAGAGGCCGTTGTTGCTGTACACAGCCTCATGGAACCAAAGGGCCATTCTGATCCTGCAGGGCACCGTGGATCCATGGAGAGGCATTGCAAGGCCCCATGGAATCATGGAGACCATGGTGACACTGCAGGGCCCCACAGAACCAAAGGGCCATTGTGACCCTGCAGGGCCCCATGGAAGCAAGGGGCCATCGTGACACCTGAGAAGCAAAGGAGAACATTGTGACACTACAGGGCCTCATGGAACCAAGGGGAGATGGAACAAATCTGTGTAGTTTGGCCTCCCAGGTGTCACCTGACAGATGCAACTGATCTTGGAATGCTGAGGGCTGCCTCTCATCAGCCCCTGGAGCACTGGGGCTCTGTGCATTCCTTCCTATGGAAAAGAACAAACTGTCTATCCAGGTGGCCACAGTTAAAATTAATACTCTCCCTGAAAAATTCCCTGTATGCAAGGGTTCTCCCAGACAAAAGCTGCCAGGACAGAGAGTTCTGGCTGGCCTTGGCTTCTGGTGGTCACCTCTCATCTCAAGGAAGCCCTGAGGAAACTATTTGAAGAGATTTGACTATTGCAACATCAATGAGTCTCTCATCCTCTGAAAAACTCTGAAAACTCAGATACGCTTCTGATCATATGTGCATTTTTTTTTCTCATTCTGTATTATACATGAAATACTATTTTCAGCTAAAAATATTCTTCTTATCCCTCTCCCAGTGTTATCTGACACAAAACACCTCCTCTACACATGGATCCAGGTCACCTGTATAAGCAAACACAATAAGGAGTCCAGCAGGAATGATTTGTCTCTGCTCCCATCTGTCCCATCTCCTCTGGAGCTGGAGGTGCAGCCCCAGCACTTGGGAGGGCTCCAGGGGTCACAAGCTCAGCTCCCACACAGAGAACTTGCAGACCCTGGGGTGCCCCTTTCAGACTCAGTGTCCAGAGCCTTTCTGCAACCTTCCCCCTGGAGCTGCTGCTTCCCTGCAGCCCCGGCCATGGACAGCAGCAGACCCTGGTGTGTCCTGAGCAGCAGTGCCAGCTCAGGGCCCTGTGGGGAGCAGGGGCTGGGGCAGCAGGACAAACCAGCCCCGCTGGCCAGGACCTGCTCTGCTGGGGAAAGGGATGTCCAGGGAGAAGAGCAAGAGAGTGTTTCTGTGCCTGCAGGGAGGAGTGCAGAGGAAGCTGCTGCTGCAGGCACCAGCCCTGGCCAGGCCCCTCTCTCCCCTGCCCAGGGCTGCTGTGCTGGCCTGGGGAGAGGGGCTGGCACTGAGTGGGCAGAGGCAGCCTGTGCTGGGCATCTCCTGGAGCCAGGAGCAGGAGTCCTGCACTGTCACTGAGCTCCACTTCCCCTGCCATGGGGAGCTCCAGCCCTGGGGCTGATGTGGAGGCTGACCTCCCTCTCTGCCCCTCAGCCGCTGCTGAGCCCTTCAAGGGGGCCAGGGCTGTGGGGTGAGTGTGGAGCGTAGAATATGGACTTCACAATTAGAAAATTCTATAGCAGGTATGTTTCATTTCCAGCTGGGACACACACGGGGAGATATTTCCTCCAAACTGTGTGTGCTCCAGTGACTTTCTCTCGCTTATTTATCTTTTGAAGTATTACATATGCATTAAATTTCACAATACACCTATACATATTCATTACCTAGCTCCACCTAGCCTCGCTTCATAGTACACTTAGCCAGAAGATCTTTCTGCAGCTGCAGAGTCCCCTCTGGTGGTCGTGGGCCAGGCTCTTCTGATGAAGTAAGCAGTCTTCCTCCCAATGTCCCCTTCTTGACCCCTCCTTCTGGGCAGGCACAGGAAGGATTTGGCTAGTTCCCAGGTCAGTTTGCCCTGGACAAACCACAAGCCTGGTTCTTGCTGGCTATGAAGCCACAAAGTTCTGCTTTATCAATTTTTGGCAAATATCTAGGTCCAGCTTTTTTGAAGTTTCAACATTATACATCTTACCTGTATGACTTCTACCTAGTAACTACCTAGCAGCCAAGCTTAACATCTAATCTTCTCTGTGTCCTCAGTACAAGCTGTTTTTTTACTTCTACAAAATCACCAAAAGCTGCTTCTAAAATCCTCTATTTTCAAATCTGTAAACGTCCCCCATATAAAGTGCGCCATTTTTCTTACTAAATATTGCAAATTCTTTTGCTTCTTATGATACTTTTCATATTCTCTATGACTGTCCTTAACTAATTAATTAAACCATACAATAAACCTAATGGCAATACTTCTTAATAATTTCAAGAGCATCCAAAAAGCACATTCCACCAGTGATGAGATGTGTCTTTCTCTATTCTCCTAAAGACTTATTTTATAGTCTTTGTGTCATGGTGTATTGTAATCAGGGTTCTTCAGCTGAGGCCAAATTCATCCCTATGGGCACAGACAATACATCTTATTCCCCTCACATATAAACCCTGGTTGTTTTCTTGTGGCACACCACTCTACATTAAAAAAACAAAAGTAATCACTACACTTGTTACAGGGTCATAAGTGAAATTAACCAAAACCCACCAAAATTGAAGTTCCCTCTCTAGGTCAAATGATTTTTCAAATTTCAGCGGGAAAGGTGCCTTCTCTTCTTTCTCTAATAATTGAGGGAGACACTTCCTGCATTTACAACTGCACTTGAATGCAACCGAGAGCTAAAAAACGTTTCCAAGTGGCTGTTCCCAAAGCATTTGCTAACAGTTTATGGTCTTGCTCTTCGATGTCCTCTCATTCTGGTAATATTTTAAACAGTTTCCAGTGGGTAGTGCCTTAAGGTTTCTGTAACTTAACTATGTCATTACCACTTGCAGCCAATCTATTCATTAATACTTTTGAATCCAGCGTGTTCAAACCCCCCAGTCCTGTTCCCAGCATTCCTGTGAAATCTCTTTCCTGCTTGAATATATAAGGTGCACACTTCTGTAGTGGAAGCGCTTACCTGCCTTGCCATCTGTGCTCACTTCAGGGACCATTCTGAATTGAGCAATAGCCTTTGCATCTCTGTCTTTTTTAATAGCAAATGGTCCTGTCTTGGTGACTAGAGGTTTGGACAAGTGTATTTGGAGGTGTGGTGGTGCTTTCTAATGTCTGTGTTGGAGTTGTCCTGCTTCTGAGGACAACTGTCCTATCAATCTGCGGGTTTGACATTGGTTGTAACTATGATCATAAAAGCCAGTATTCTTGACCACAATGTACTCATTTTGCTCAGGTAATTTTTAGTTCCAGTTCATTATCACCCAGTGTTGCCTTCCAAGGAGTCTCTGGAGCCTTCTTTACTTGAGTGTGATGGATCCAAGTACTCTGCTCCTTGATCTTAATCATGGTGAATGTGATGTGAAACATCTGGAATGGTCTCTCCCATTGTGGTTTCAGGGTCTTCTCTGCATGAGAATTAACATATACATAATCTCCAGGCTGTATGTCATGCACTGGCCCATCCAACCCTCTGCTTTGAGTTCTGCCCACATGTTTTTCAATGTTTCTGAGTTGCTCACTCAAGGCCACCATGAAGGTGGTCAGTGTTTCCTCCCCAGTCTGGGAGGATATTCCTTTCTGTACCCTATATGGTCTTCCGTAAAGCATTTCGAAAGGACTGAACTTCTCCTTTTTTCTGGGTTTAGTCCAAATTCTCAGCAATGCCAGTGGGAAAGATTGAGGCCAGGATAAATAATACTTAGCTACACTATTTTTGAAATAAAACGTGGTCCTCTCTCTGAGGATACTGTTACCTCTCGAGCTTTAGCTGTCCTTGTGGAGAAAGCTTCTGGCCACCCTGAAAAGGTATCAGTTTGTACCAAAAAATATCGATACCCTGCTTTTATTGGAAGTTCTGAAAAGTCAATTTTTCACTGCTTCCTGGGCCCATGACCTTTTCCAATTTGGCCAAGTTTTTGTTTTGGGGTATTCTTGGGTTTAGTCTGGAGGCAAAAATCACATTGTCGAGTCACTTGGGCACAGGTAATCTTTTCAGTTAAATAGTTATGCCGGGCATCAATTCCCCAACGTGTTTTCTTATGTTCCTCCCTTACTAGTGACCACAGTAAATGGGAGGGGATAGCTAGCTTCCCTTCTGCTGTTACAGCCCATCCCTCCTGGTTATATGTTCTCCCTTGGCCCTTAATTAGTTTTCTGTCTTCTTTATTATATGCTGGCTTACCTTTGGGGGAAATCCAACCATCTGGAATCAAGGCTCCTTCTACTGTTATCTCACCTCTTGCTGCTTCTTTTGCCTCTCTGTCTGCCAGCTCATTTCCTTTCTCCAATTCTGAGCTCACCTTCTGGTGTGCCTTAATGTGCATGATTGACACCTTCTCAGGCATCTGGACTGCTTCCAATAGTCACATTATCTCTTGTGCATGTGTGATGTTCTTCTCCTGCAAATTCAACAGTTCCTTTTCCTTTTACTTGGCTCCATGGGCATGTACAAGCCCAAATGCATATCTTGAGTCCATATAGATGTTGATTCTCTTTTTCTTTGCTAATTCCAAGGCACGGGTTAAAACAATTATCTTGGCCTTTTGTGCAGAGGTACCTGCTGCTAAGGGTCCAAATTCAAAAGCCTTTCTGCAGGTGGTAACAGCACACCCAGCATGTCGCTTTCCACTGACAATGTAAATAACTGCTCCCATCAGTGACCCAGGTTTCTGCATCATCCAAAGGGGCGTCCTTCAAATCTGGGCAGCTAGAGTAAGTGGCTTTGATAGTCAGCAGGCAGTCATGATGTACCGGCTCCCCTTGATTTCCGCTGAGAAAAGAGGTTGGGTTGACAATGTTAGTTACGACTATCTCTACATTATCTTGCTCTATCATGATAGCTTGGTATTTCAGGAACTGCTGAGGGGAAATGTTGGAGTCCTAGAAGCTTAGAGTTTGGGGTTTTAGTGTATAGTAGTGCATGTGAGTCAAGATGGAGGATTTTGGGTGTTGTCTTTGTCCTTCTTCTTCACCTTCTTCTTCATGAATCTGGGTGGTTTTCTGTAATCAGGTGAAAGAAATCCGCATTGCGTGTTTTGGGTGATTATAACTGGATTCGGAGCATAAATAATATAGATGTCAACTGTTTATTGGATAACTGGGACTTAAATAGCCTTGAATAGACACCATTTCAGCTCACTTTCTCTACTTGTTAGAGAGAGCTCACATCTCGTGTGTTTGTAATAGATAAGGATAATAAATTTCAGAGTGAGACTTCAAAAACAATGTCTCCTGAGTTTTATTCACTCTGACCTTGGAGCAGGAAAGAGCCAGGCAATCCCACAGGGAAAGCCAATGGCCACCCTTTACTTCCAACACTGCAGACACTGTGTGAGACACTAGCACAGTCATTTTCTGGCCCAAGGTGAACTTGCGTGCTTCTTGGATGTTCAGCACCACAGCTGCGACAGCTCTAAGGCAACCTGGCTGTCCTTTGGCTGCTGCACCCAGCTGCTTAGAAAAGTAAGCAACTGCCCTTCGATATGGGCCCAGGTCCTGTGCCAGTATTCCCAGGGCAATCCCCTGTTTCTCATGGGAAAAGAGAAAGAATGGTTTACTCACATCTGGAAGTTCCAGAGCTGGAGCTGACATGAGAGCTTCCTTTAGTTGTTCAAAGGCCCGTGTGGCTTCCTTTGTCCACTGGAGGTCTTTGTTTCAGTTTGCAGTGAGCGCATACAGAGGTTTCACAAATAGTCTGTAATTGTAGATCCATAATCTGCATCACCCCATCATTCCCAAAAAGGTTCTCTGTTCTTTTATTGTCTGGGGTTTCAGGGATTGGCATATTACCTCTGTGCACTCTTTTTCCAAAGTCTGTTGTCCAGCACTGACCTCATAACCCAGGTAAATCACCTTCTGCTTTACCACTTGAGCCTTTTTCTTTCATACTCTGTACCCCTGAAGCCCCAGGAAATTTAAAAGGCTTACTGTCCAGGCCACACACCCCTCTTCTGTTGGAGTAGCTATTAGGATGTCATCTACATACTGCAACAATTTCCCTTCTCCTGGTGGTGCTTCCCAGGATTCTAAGTCTTTTGCAAGTTGTTCTCTGAACAAGGTGGGCAAATTTTTGAACCTGTGCAGAAGCACTGTCCATGTGAGCTGAGTTTTCACATTCAAATGCAAAAAAATTCTGTCTGGCTTCATGGTGAGAGAAGCAAAAGAAGGCATCCTTTAAATCTAGAATGGTAAACCAAGTTAACTCTGGTGTTAAACACGTTAACAAGGTGTATGGCTTTGCCACTACAGGGTAAAGATCCTCAGTTATCTTGTTGACAGCTCGTAAATCCTGTACAACTTGATATGACCCATCAAGTTTTGGAGAGTGTTAAAATCGATGTGACATGCTTTTGGCAACCCCAGCTGTAAGGAGTTTTCAATTATCAGGTTAATTCTTTCCCTATTCTCTTTTCCCAGGGGATACTCTTTGATTCTAACTAGTTGTTTCCCATCCTTAGGATTGAATTGTACTGGGGGTTCATTTTTTCCTCTCCCTGGTGTATTGGAAGCCCATACTCTAGGCCACATATTTTTGATCATTTACCTACAAAGTAATTTCCCAAATTTTAAATAAATGGTTGCTTATAATTTTTCTTATAAATCTCTCCTTAGGAGTGACTCTGGGGAGTTAGGCATGTATAAAAACTTATGGATGCCCCATTGTTTTCCATATTTATATTTTAAAGGCTTACGAAAATGTGCTATTTTAGATTGGCCAGTTGCCCCCTTGTCCTAGGGTGACTTTATGATGCTTGTGTCCCCAGTGGTCTGTTCTGTTTGTGTTGGATATTGTGTTCTGTACCTTTAAGCCTGGTTCTGAGTGCGAGGCAGGGAGACAGAGAAGGGCCGAGTTTGTTTTCAGAAACTGCACTCACTCCTCTGCATTCCGGCTCCTGGACTGTGTTCATCTGAAGCACGGACAGACAGCGGGACAGAGATCTCCTGTGCTTTTAGTTAGTTTTAGCTACCTTTAGAGGCAGAGAAGTTCCCTGTGCTCTTTTTTCTTTTTTCTTGGGACTGTTTAAACCTGCTCTGGGCTGAAAAACCCAGAAGAGCACCAGGAGCTCAGCACCTTCACCCCACCAGGGCCCAGGACAGCATTTTCCAGTGTTGGAGGGACTGATAAGAGACAGAATGAGCTGAGCTACAACTCACAGCAAGGACTTTCCTCAATTTTGCCTCTCTCTTCAGAGTGGTGAGAGGTTTTATTGTTTCATATTATTCATTTTTTATGCTCATAGACACTTGGTTAAATAAATAGTTTTTTCCTCTTTTCTCTAAGGAGATTTTTTCCCAGACCAATTGGGGCTGGGGCCAATTGAGTTTCCTTCCCAGAGGGATCCTCTTTGGAGGTTTCCTCCCAAATTTGCCCTAAACCAGGACACCCCTTCACTATACCATTGTCATTCCCCACTGGCAGTAAAGCTTTATGTAAAACTGAATATGTTGGTCTTGTATCCACCATGAGTTTCACCTTCTCTGCCTCTTTTCCCAGCTTCATTTTTATAACCAGTGGATCTGCAGGGGTGGAATCCCCTGGTTTCAGGTACTAAATGTGACTTTCCACACACAAACTTTAAGATCTCGTGTTCCAAATCCACATGTCTAAGGTGTTGTTCTTGCTCACACCCAAGTACATACACTCTGTTGCCTAACAAAATAATAATACCAACACCTTGTACAAATCTTACACTATATTAACACCCACACAGGATGCCACTCTCTCAACGAGATAATTGTCCTGGAATTTCCACAAAAACAAGTTATCCAGTTCCTCTCTCTTGGAAGATCCAGATCCTCTACTACAGGTTGCTCCCAATCCAAGGCTACCAGCCTTCCTGCAGAGGTCTTATATACCCCTTCTAATAAAACCTGTTCATTTATTTTGGTTTTTACCCAGCAATGTGCTCGATTCACATATTCCCACAAGTCAAGTCCAAACCACTGAGGGAGAAGAGTTCCCTCCACTCATCTAGCCACAGTTAACACACCCAATAAAACACACAGTAATCACCACACACTCAGGCACAGCACTCTCAGACACTGCACACTCTCCTGTGCTCCCACTCTGTATTCCCACGCTTTGCCTGTCTCTGGCCGTTCCGGTCACCCAGGGAAGGAAACGCAGATCGGGGCTCTGCACTCACTCTGTGTCTGCTGACACGTCTCACTCACACAATCAAATGTTCAAACTTAGCAATCACAGTCACACAAATACAGGAACAGTAACTCAATTGCAGTTATAGTTGGTTGTCACAAGAGAGGAGTGTTTCCACAAAAATGAATACAGCTATTGCAAAAACTCCAAAAATCCTTTCAAAAGGCACTACATCAAAACCACATATCCCACACAGCATATATCACTGGCTTTTCATCCCACATAAATCACCTTACATAAATCATCTTACAGAAAGCCTTTTTCCCACCACTCATTAACAAAATCTTAAAACAAACACAATTTTACAGGATATTTATGGTATAGCAACCAAGTAATAAATAATACTGGTAATATCTTGGTTTCTGCTCAGATTACACCTGCATCTGCCAGGGGCCACCCAGTGGGGTCACCAGAAATTCCCTTTTTCCATATTTCCAAAATTACTATACCAGATGTCTCTGACAGATACTTAACCTTGTGCAAACATTTCCAGCTTATTGGTTTAGCTTCAGTGCCCTCCCTTAATAGTCAATTAAATACACCTTCTCTGCCATGTGGAAGGTCCTTGTTTATTCCCTGCAGGAGCAGCCAGGGAGCAGATTCCCCTCTGGAAAAGATCCAGGGTGCACCTTGGGGGGTCCAGCCTCCCAAGTGCTTCTGCAGCCAGTTGAAGTCCCATCGAGGACACCAAATGAAGAGTAGAATAAGGACTTTAATTAGAAAATTCTAAAGTGGGTATGTTTAATTTCCAGCTGGGATACAGAGGGGGACATTTCCTCCAAACTGTGTGTGCTCTGGTGACTTTCTCTTATTTATCTTTTGAAGTATTATGCATTTGAAGTATATGCATTAAATTTCACAATACACCTATACATTACCTACGTCCGCCTAACCTCACTTTGTATTAAAATTAGCCAGAAGATATTCCTGCCGCTGCGGAGTCCCCTCTGGTGGTTGTGGGCCAGGGTCTTCTGATGAAGTAAAATAGTCTTCCTCCAAATGTCCTCTTCTTGACTCCTTCTGGGCAGCACAGTAAGGATTTGGCTAGTTCCCAGGTCAGTTTGCCCTGGCCAAAACAGGAGCCTGATTCTTGCCGGCTCCCAAGCCACAAAGTTCTTCTTCATCAATTTTTGACAAATGCCTAGGTGCAGCTTTGCTAAGTTTCAACATTATACATCTTACCTATATGTTAGTAGCTACCTAGTAACTACCTAGCAGCCAAGCTTAATAGCTAATCTTCTCTGTGTTCTCAGTACAAACTGGTTTTTTACTTCTACAAAATCACCAAAAGCTGCTGCTAAAATCTTGAATTTTCACATCCATTACGTCCCCCATATTAAGTGCACCCAATGCTGGAGCACTCCAGAGAGGGCACTACCATGGGGCTCACTCAGAATTGGCTGCTGGGCTGGGCTGGGCTGAGCTGGACTGGGGTGAGGGCAGGGGAGGTGGGCAGAGCTGGACAGAAGCTGGGCGAGACTGGGAAATTCCCAGGAGATAAAACCCACCCATGTCAGCTGAGCTGTGTGACTCTGCAGGGCCAGGACACATTCCAGCAGGTTTGTGGGGCTGTGCCAGTCCCCTGGCAGGGATCTCACACAGGCAGGTGCAGCGCTGAGGAGGTTGGTCTGTGGCCTTGGTGGCATGGCCAGTCTGAGAAGGTGCCCCAAGGCTTTGACCATCCCTCCAGCCTCTTCCAGCAGCCTCTTTCAGACCTGGAAACTCACCCTAGTTTGTTGGTCTATTTGTTCTGTGGTTATCTTCTTCCTCCTGATGATTTCAGCCACCCTGTCCCAGGCTCCCTCCTCACCCAGCCCTTGGCAGACTCCAGGGCAGGGCTCTCTGTGAACCCTGCCATGGGATGTGGGTGTTGGAACTCAACACTGAGGTCTGGTGTGGACACTCTGGTGGGGAACATTTGCCCACCCAAAACACACCCTGTGCTGTGCCGTGTCTGATGAGGGGAATGTGGGGCCTGTGCTGGGCAGGGGGACTGTGCTGCCTCAGGGATAAATGACAGGGATGAGCCACAACACAACCACCAGGAGGTGAAAATGAGGACAAGCTAAAGAGGAAGAATTCAGAAATCTGATGGGAACGTGTATCCATGTGTTTAGGAAAGCCAAAGCTCAGCTGGAGCTGATGGAGGCTGCAGGCAACATCCAGAGCAAAGTTAATTCAGTTGCTGTGTTTGCAGTAAATGGCTGCAAAAGGAACATGTCAACCTGCTGCTAAATGAGGGCAGGGTGTGCCAAATCTAGGATCATGGAATGGCCTGGGTTGGAATCCTAAAGATCATCCAGTTCCAGTCTCCTGCCATGGGCAGGGACACCTTCCACTGGACCAGATTGCTCCATGCAACCTGGCCTTGAACACCTCCAGAGGTGGGGAGTCTGCAGCCTCTCTGGGTAACCTGTGCCAAGGACTCACCACCCTCACTGGGAAGAATTTCTTCTCAATATCCCATCTAAACCTGCCCTTCTTCCCCTCATGGCCATTCCCCCTTGTCCAGTCACTCCAGGCCTTTGTCCAAAGTCCCTTTCCAGCTCTCTCAAAGCCCCTTTAGGTGCTGGAATGGGCTCTAATGTCTCCCTGGAGCCTTCTTGTGCCCAGGCTGAACAGCTGCAGCTCTCTCAGCCTGGCTCCAGAGCAGAGGTGCTCCAGCCCTGCAAATGTCCATTGTGACACTGCAGGGCTTCCTGTAACCAAGGGTGCATTGTCACTCTGAGGAACCAAGGAGACCCTCGTGACACTTTGAGGCCTCAAGGAACCAAGCAACCATTTGAACACTGCAGAACCAAGGAGACCATTGCTACACTGAGGGGCCTCGTGGAATCATGGAATCCATTGTACCCCTAAGGGGCCTCATGGAACCAAGTGTCTTTTGGGATACTGCAGACCCAAGGAGCCATTGTGACACCTCAGGGCCTCATGGAACCAAGGAGAGCATTGTGGCACTGCAAGGGCTCATGGAATCAAGGAACCGCTGTGACACAGGAGAGGCCAATGGAACCAAGGGGTCCATGGTGACATTGAGGGGTCTCAGGGATCCAAGGGGCCATTGTGACACTTCAGGGCCTCGTGAAAGCAGGGGGATCCTTGTGACACTGTGGGGTCTTGTATAACCAAGGGCCAGTGTGGCACTGCAGGGCCTCATGGAACCAAGGGCCATTTTAAAACTGCAGAGCCAAGTAGGGCATTGGGACACTGTGGGGCCTGATTGACCTGATGAGAATATTGTGACACAGTGAGACCTTATGGAAACAAGGATCCATTATGACACTTTGGGGTCTCATGTAACCAGGAGCCCAAATGTGACACTGCAGAGCCGAGGAGATCATTATGACACTACAGGGTCTCATGGAATAAAGGGGCCATTGTGTCACACACTGCTTAACACCAAAGGAGCTGAAAGAAGGAGAATTCTTTATTCAGCCAGATGTACAAGGGGGAATTGCTCCTCCCAAAGGTGTGCATTCTGAATTCAGGAAAGTTCCTGCTTACAGCCTGTATTTTATATACATATTCCGTGCTTGTCACAGAATAAACATATATATGATAACCATTTTCCTCAGATCAGTAACATATATTCCCTCCCCTTCACAGATATAGTCTCTTTCCTGGGGGTCTCTTTGGTGGTCCCTGGTGGTTGGTGATGCTAGAGTCACACCTGAGTGCGTGCTGGACTGTTAGAAGTTGGCACAACTATACCTGGTCACTTTTCAATTCTCTTCTTACACAATGGGCATTGTGAAGTTCCATGGGCCAGAGGGTTTTGAAGAACAAGCATTGTGTGTGCTCAGCAGGTGGAGAGGGTTTTACATCTCGTAACATCCTCCACTTTGAGGCCTGTGAAACTTCTCTTCTTCCAAGCCTTTCTAAGCCTCACATCAGTGTCTGCTGGAATTCAATCTCCATCCCCATCCTGCAGCAGCCCTGCCTTTCCCTCCTCCAGCCTTAGTCTCCAGCACAGCCATGGAGGCTCTTTGGGCTTTGGACTTTTCCTGCAGCCACCAAGGGCAGCTGAGCTCTGCCCCTCCCACAGTCAGCCCTGCCCAGCCCAGGCAATGCCCAGCAATTCCTTGTCTGTGCCTGGCCTTGCTGTCAGCCCCGGCAGCGGCTGCGTGGCCCCTTTGTGCCGCGCTGGCCCAGCCATGGTGCCACAGCCCCTGTGCAGGCCCAGGGCAGGACAGGAGCACTGCGGGTGGGAACGGCCCCTGTGCCGTGGTGCCCACAGCAGCCTTGGGGCTCTGTGCCCCATGGCCTCCCTGCTGGGCAGCCTCTGCCAGCTCCTGCACAGCCCGTGGCACCTGTGGGGCTGCACAGACAGCCCTGCCCTGGGTAGAAAGTTTCTCACACAGTTTGACTATTGGAAAGTGTTCTGCCAATTGAGAGGGGTAATTTAAAGAACACAGACACCAATGGAAAGAATGACCTTATTTTACTATGAGTATAAAGGCAACACATAAGTAAAATTATATAATCCACGAAACTACAGACTTGGCTTTAGCAACAAGAAAAAGTAAGCAAAGTAATGAACCTAACCATTAGTAGATGAGAGAAAGACTGGAATTGAGAAAGATACATCACCAGTTGCCTAAATACTTTACAATCATCCAGAGTCTGCAGTCACTGGAGAGCCTTGTTTCACAGCGAGGATCTGGAGAACCCTTTCCAGTAATTGGCAAAATCCTGTGATGAGTGTCCATCCATAGGTGAGATCTCCAATTACACTGTTAAAGTGGGTCCAGCTTTTATAGGCCCAAATCAGTAACTGCACACAGATGGGGCTATGACATCACAGAGTGGGTTATGTGAGATCATTGATCAGCTATAGCATAATAGAGGAGGCTCTGTGATGTCACAGAGTGGCTGTGTGACATCAGAGAGCAGGCTTTGACAGCACAGGGCAGCTGTGTGACACAGTGGGGTGGGCTGTGACAGCACAGGGGCTGCGACATTACACAGCAGGGCTGGGTGAGGTCACTGTGTTGGTCACTCTGCCCTGGCCCCCACTCACATTTCCCTCCCAGAGAAGTCTCCCCTGCTGCTCGTGCCCAGCAGGGTCCTCTGTCCCCCTGGGTCCCCCCTGCCCCCAGCACTGCAGCCTCCCCCAAGGATGTTCCACAAATCAACCCCAGAGCCTGACACGGGGACAAAGGGCTGGGCTGTGTGTGACCAGGACATCAAGGATGTGCATGATCCAGATCACTGTGGCCTGGCTTGGGTTCCCCAGGGCAGGAAAGATGTCTGGCAGCTGCAGCAGGGTTAGGGAAGGGCTCCAAGGTGGGGCTGGAGCCCTTTGGCTGTGAGCAGAGGCTGAGGGAGCTGGGCTTGTCCAGCCCAGAGCAGGGAAGGCTGAGGGGCTCCTCATGCCAGCCTGGCAGTGCCACCGAGGAGGTGATGGAGAGCACAGAGCCAGGCTCTTCACCAGGGGCCTGGTGGGAGACAAAAGACAATGGGTGGAAGGGGAAGGAGGGGAGCTTCAGCCAGGACAGGAGGAGATGAAATGAGTCAGGATAGTTTCAGCATTTCCTCCCCATGAAAAGCAGCCTGACCCCCTTCTCCATCCACCACTGACAGCTTTGCAAATCAGGAATTGCTCAGGCTGTTTTATCCCCACTTCATGCAGAGTATCCTGATTCAACAACTGAACTGTGTTTATCACTGAATCATCTTTATCTAAAATTGGTTTTATATAGAAATTCCTTGTTAATTGTGGAACATGTCAGATGTTGCTGGAATGACTCACATTGCTGAGGAAAGAGTTTCAAAGTTTCTTAAATTGTATTGTGTTTACATTTTTATGTTGTCAATGAAGAGACATTTTCTGTGCCTCGGAGTCCCACCAGTTCCTGACCACCAAAGGACACAAACCTGATGAGTTTTGGTTCCCACTTGCACTACCCTCCATACCCAGAGCAGAGCTCCCTTGTCCCAGAAAGTCCCTGGCAATGCAGGGATGAAGGGAACAGCACAGGCTGTGGGGATCAGGAGCAGGGCACAGACAGGGATTTGGGGTGGTTTTGAGCCCAGGGCAGGAGCCGGCCCTTGGCCTTGGTGAACCTCATCCAATTGTCCTGGGCCCATGGCTCCAGCCTGTCCAGATCCCTCTGCAGAGCTTCCTGCCCTCCAGCACAGCCACACTCCCACCCAGCCTGGGCTCACTGGGAACTGACTGAGGGTGCCCTCAATGCCCTCGTCCAGATCATCCATCAAGAGATTTAACTGACCTGGCCCCAGTCCTGAGCCCTGGGGACACCTCTGGATGTGACTCCATTCCTCAGCTGCTCTGAGTCCCAGGGACTGGATGAGGGAAATGGTGGGGTGGGGGTAGGGACAAAGTGTGATTGATTGTCAGCCATGAAGGGTCTGGATTTTCAGATCTATTCAGACTGCACTAGGAGGTGCTGGGAATCAATATCAACTGGGGATCACTGATATCAATCTATGAAAAAAAAAGAAACCTAACCAGGACAAAAGAATTATTTCCTCATTGTTTTTGATACAGTATGTTCACTTTGAATGCACTTCTGAAAACTGCAGAAACTTCTAATTAACCACAGAAGAATTGAAGTCTTGAATGAATCCCAGGGGCTTGTCAAGTTTTGGTGTTTTCAACAAATGTTAATGAGCCTTTGCCAACAAATTTCTCAACTGCAGACCTCAGGAAGAGGCCTTTGGAAAAGTAAAATTCATTACAACCACCAGGTTACTGATGACCTATCCTCATCATGTCAGGAACGAACAGAAATGGGCACAGCTTTCTGGCTGCCCCAGCTTTGGGATGGGCCCTGGGCCTGGAGCAGGAACAGCTCCTGAGGGCCACAAGGCCGGGGCTGTTGTGCTGGCCTGGGCAGATGAGATGGCAGCAGGGGCTGCAGAGCTCTCAGGATGTCCTGGAGAGGAGAGCAGGGCACCCAGGGAGCCTCCTTTTCCCTTGGCCAGGCACCTTCCCCCATGGCTGGGGCTGAGCCCTCTCTGAGCTGCAGCTGCTGCTGTGCCCTTCCGAGGGGCTGAGGCCGTGGGGCCCCTGCCCAGAGCAGCCTGCCCTGAGCAGAGCTGTGGGGCCAGAGCCGGCTGGGCTGTGCTGGGGAGAGGCCCTTGGTGCTGCAGAGAGCTCAGGGCAGCTGGCAGAGCTTGGAGGGAGCTGGGCTGGGCTGAGAGAGCCTGGCACAGAAACCATCAGTGTCCATCTCAGCCTGTGTGAGCGTGCAGGGGCCAAGAAAAGCACCCCAGGGTCCACAAGTTCTCTGTGTGGGAGCTGAGCTTGTGACCTCTGGAGCCCTCCAAGTGCTGGGGCTGCACCTCCAGCTCCAGAGGAGATGGGACAGATGGGAGCAGAGACAAATCATTCCTGCTAGATTCTTTATTTGCTTATGCAGGTGACCTGGATCTGTATGTAGTGTTGTTTTGTATCAGATAACACTGACAGAGTAATAATTAATTTTTTTTTAGCTGAAAATGATATTTGATATATAATAGACAATAAAAAAAAAAAAAAAAAAAAGGCACATATGATCAGAAGAGCATCTGAGTTTTTCAGAGGATGAGAGACACATTGATGTTCCAGTAGTCAAACCTGTTCAAATCCTTGCCTCAGGGCTTCCCTGAGATGACAGGTGACCACCAGAGGCCAAGGCCAGCCAGAGCCCTCTGTCCTGGCACCTTTTGTCTGGGAGAACTCTTGCGTAGAGGGAATTTTTCAGGGGGAGTGTCAAGTTTTGCTACAGGCACCAAGGAGGACAGATTATTCCTTTCCATAGGAAGGGAAGCACTAAGCCCACCATGATGAGAGGCAGCCCTCAGCATTCCAAAATCAGCTGGACCTGTCAGGTGGCCCCTGGGAGCCCAAAGCAGCAAGATAAGTTCCATCCCCCCCCTTGCTTCCATGAGGCCCAGCAGGGTCACAGTGGCCCTTTGGTTCCACAAGGCCCTGTAATGCAACAATGGCTTCTTGGTTCCACAAAGCCCTGCTGCTTCACACTGGCCCCTTGGGACCATGCAGCCCAACAGTGCCACACTGATCCCCATGTTTCCATGAATTCCCACAGTATAATAATGGTCCCTTGGATCCAGGAGGGCCTGAAGTGTCACCATAGTCTCCACAGGAAAGAAGGCACAGAGCCCCAGTGTTTCAGGGGCTGATAAATGGCAGCCAGGAGAGGCCAAGTCAAACCAGAGCTCTGTGTCCCAGCAGTTGTCATCTGGGAGCAACGGAATAAATATCTTGGATTCTATATCTCGGATATATGGAATTTTGAGGGCAGAATCCCAATTTCAGCCAAGAACACCTGCATGAGAAGGCCAGTTCTTCCCATAGGAAGGAAAACACCGATCCCCAGTAGTTAAGGGCAGATTAGAGGCGACCAGCAGAGGCCAAGGCAAGCCAGGCTGATGGGTCATTTCAGCATTTATCTGGGAAAAACCCTTGCTTACAGTGAATTTTGGAGAAGTACCAATTTTGGCCATGAGTGCCTGGGCAGAAGGGAAGGTTCTTTTCTGTAGAAAGGAATGCATGGAGTCACGATGTTTCAGGGGTACATGAGAAGAAACCCTCAACATGCCAAGGTCAGTTGAGTCAGTCAGGCCAAGCCAACCAGACCTGTTCCCTTTTCCCTTGGATCCATGGGGCCTCACAGTGTTCACAATGGTTGTGTCATATGGGATTCTTGGTTTCACGAGGCCCCAGTGTGTCACACTGGCCCCGTGTTTCTGTGGGCCCCCATAGTGTCACAATGGTCCCCTTGGTTCCATGAGGCCGCAGAGTGTCACAATGGTCTCTGTGTTTCCTTATGGTCCTGCAGTGTCACAGTGGTCCCTTGGTTCCACTGAGTGCCTCAGGATCACAATGGCCCCTTGGCTGCATGAGGTCCTGCAGTGTCGAAATGGTCCCGTGCTTCCATGAGTCCGTACTGTGTCACAGGGGTCTCCTTGGTTCCACAAGGCCCTGCAGAGACTTTTGTGTCAAAGTTTCATAATAGTCAATTTTGAAATTTCATAAGTCTCCAGGAATCCATGAAGCCCTGCAAGGCCATGATGGACATTTTGGTACCATGGGTTACCGTGCTGTTCCATGAATCCTAAGCTCCATGGGGCCCTGCAGTGTCACATTGTTCTCTTTGGTTCAATGGTGCAACAAAATGCCACAATTGTCCCATGGTTCCAATAAGCCCCACAGTATCATTATGGACCCCTTGGCTCCACAAGGCTCTGAAGTGCCACAATGGCCCTTTGGTTTCCCAGGGCCTCAATGTGTACAAATGGCCTCCAGGGTTTCATGAGGCCCTGCTGTGTCACAATGGAGCTTGGGTTCCATGATGCCCCATGGTGTCACAATGGTATCCTTGGTTCCACGGTGTCAGAATGGACCCTTCATCCCATGGAGACCCACAGTGTTCACTGCAGCCCCCTTGATTCCATGAGGCACTGCCATGCTATAATGGCCCCTTGGTTCCAGTGGGTCCCAAAGTGTCAGAATGGTCTCCATTGTTCCGTGAGGCCCCACAATATCACTGTGGTTCCCTTGGTTCCACAGAGCCCCACAGTGTAACAATGGACTCCTGGTTGCATGAAGCCTTTCTCTGTCACACTGTACTTTTGATTCCATGAGGTTCCAGAGTGTCACAATGTCTCCTTGGATCTGCAGTATCACAATGGACCATTGGTTCCGTGTGGCCCTGCTGTGTCAAAAAGAATTTTGGTTTTTATGAGGTGTCACAGAAGACTCTTTGAATCTGTGAGGCCCTGCTGTAACCAAATCTCCGAAATATCAGAATAAGGATCCTTAAAACTAATGTGCAATTAAGAGAGAATCACTTATCAGGCCTGAGATCTGAGGTGTGATAATTCAAAACCTTACATGGACATGTCATTTAAAAGAGTGTTAGTTATGTACAGCAGCTACATGAGCCATTACCATAAAACCCACAGAAACTTCCCAGATTCACTTCTTTTTTCCTATCACTGCACTCTTGAGGCAGATGTCTTCCACTTGCCTTCCCACTGTCCTTGCTGGGAAAGCAGGCCCTGCATGCCTTGTTCCCATGCTAAAACTTCACAAGAATGGTAAAAGTTGAATTCACCCTCCTGGTTTCATGCCCAAAGGTTTGTGTGGTGCCCAGGCAGAGGCAGGCAGGACGCAGAGCTGTCAGCAAAGGAAGGGGCCAGCGAGGTGGGGCAGCCGGGGGATGACGACAGCCTGCAGGGACAGAGGCGCAGGGCATGGACACCGTAGGACAGCCTGGGCTGGAGAGGGCACAGGGATGGGCAGCAGCTGAAAGGCCCTGACACAGCCAGCTCCTGCAGCACTTGGGCCATGGCTGCTGGCCCTGGGCCTAAGCCATGAGCAGGAGACAAGTGACCCTGGCAGGCCTGGGGCCTCATTGCCTCCTTGTCCCTGCTCAGCAGCCTGGCAGGGGCCGCCCCATGGTGCTGCCCTTGGCATTGCACATCCCCACATCCCAGTGTCCCGGGAAGAGCCCTGAGCACTGAGGGAGGGACAGGATCTGCCTTGGCAGGGGCTGGGGCTCAGGCCTTGGCCCTTTGCATTCCTGAAACACATTTATTTTTGCTAAGCATCAGAGACACCTTTGCCTTGTTTGTCCCCACCTGTCATCACTGCCCACAGTGTTCTGCTCTAATGGGAACATGGGTACACTTTCTCACTCATGCCCCTCAAAGGGACCCATTAAAACTTGAAGAAACTTCAGTGTTTCATTCTATTTTTGAGTTCTTGAAAAGTATTTTGAAGACACTCTCAGGAGCTGAGACTGATGTAAACAACCCCAAAGCCCTGAGAGGGTCATTAAAGTCCTTGTGCTGTGTCTGTGCTGCTGAGCTGGGCTGGGCTCCTGGCAAAAAGGCAGCTCCTGGCAATCACAAAGAGCTTCAAAAACACATTTCTCCTGAGGAGCAGCTCGTCTCCCAGCCCACCAGGGCTGAGGGCACTGCATGCAGATACCAGGGAGCAATGAAGCAGACAGAGGCCTAAAGACACTGGAAGGACAATTCTGAGATTATTCAAGGAGAAATCTTCACAGCTTTTGAAAATTCTGAGCTTCTTCATGGAGAAATCATCACCACTCCTGACACAGTAAGTCTCTGGCTGCAAGGATCTCCTCAAGCTGACCCAGGACAGGACTGACATGACTGTAAGGATGGTTCTGCTGCCCTTTCTGCTTTGGGGGAGGATGTGCTCCAGAGCGGGGCTGCCCTGGGCACCGTCAGAGGGACAGGGCAGGATGGCTCCTGCTGCCAGGGACGGCTGCAGGGGCTGAAGCTGGGGCTGCAGCCAGGGGCGCCCAGGGCTGTCGTGCAGAGCAGCTCCTGCAGGCCTGAGGGCTCTTGGCCAGGCCAGGGGATCTGCCACCTGCCAGGGGCAGCTCTCAGCCTGCCTGGGAGATCCCCATGGATGGTGGAGGGGAGCTGTGGGTGCCAGGAGTGACTCCTGCCAGGGCAGGAGGTGCTGCTGTGGAGAGGGTGCTGTGTGGGCCAGGGCTGCTCAGAGCTCCAGCTCATGCCCAGGTCATTTCTGAGGGGACTTTTCATGAGCTCATTCAGGGTAGGAGTTTCCTACTCGAGTCTCTTCTTTCTGGAATCTGTGCACCCATTTTTCCCTGGTGAAACTTTGTGGGAATGGAAACTCAGCTGTGCAGGGCAGAGGAGGGGATGAGAGTATTAAACCATCCCACTTTTCTGTGGGAAAACCATCCAGTTTTCTGGAAACCTCAGCAAGTGCCTCCAGCTCCCCAGCCTCCAGACCCATCCAGCATCCCCTTTCCATGGTGCCCAGGCCTGGGGGAGCTGTTCTTTAATCCCTGCAGCCCCGAGCAGCTGCAGGGCAGAGCTGGCCCAGGGGCTGGGCTGGGCTCTGGCAGCACTGGCAGGGAAGGAGCCCAGGACCACAGGAACAGCTCAGGCTGGGACAGCTCCAGCAGCAGAGGCGTGGGCAGGGAGGGAGGGAGGCAGTGCTGAGGGAAAGCCCTGCTGCAGGGGAGATGTTGGCACCTGCCGGCCCTGCCCTGCAGGGCACACACTGCCCTGAGCAGCACAGCTCTTGTGTCCCCTCGCAGCCAGCACAGCCCTCAGCCCAGGGGCTCGGGGCCCTCAGTCCCCTCCTGGGCCCGCAGAGCAGCCCCAGAGATGAAGGGCATCTCTCCTGCCATGTGCCCATTCCCTGCTGACCAGGGCCTGAGGGCCACTGTCCTGCACTGCTGCTGCCTGGCAGGGGCTGGGCAGGGCTGCGCAGGGAAAGGCTTTTCCTCAGGGCCCAGCTCTCTCGCTCCTTGCCTTGCCCAGGTGCTCCTGGCATTGCTGACGGGCTCTCTGGGAATGGCAGTTCCAGCTGCAGGCTCAGGCCCAGCCCTTGGGCTCCTCCTGTGCAGGCTGAGCACAGCAATGGGGTGTCCCAGCTCCCTCTGCCCTGGGAAGCTCTGGGCAGGGCAGGCTGGGAATGAGCCAACTCTCCCTGACTTTGGGAAAGGCAGGAGCCACTTTGTGTGCCAGGGATCCCTCTGCTCTCAGCAGTGTCTCCTGGCTTTCCAGGATAACAAAGGAGTGGAGCTCTGAAAGGTTCAAGTCCAGGGCAGCTGAGAACAGGAGAGAGGGAGAGAGCAGCTCCCCTCAGTTTGCACTAAGGCTCAGACAATCCTTCTGCCTCACTGTACCCCCTGTTCTCCCCAGGTGCAGCAGAATCTCTTGTTCTGCCCCCTGCAATTCCCATCCCTTCACCCTGGCAGCTCCTATGCCTTAGGAGGGGATTCTTTGTCCAAGTTCAAACACACAACACTGGTCCCTGCCCTCACTGTTCCCCTGCACTGATTGGGGGTCAGGGCTGACTCCCAGGTGTCCTGCAAAACCAGGTCTGGCTCCTCAGTGAGCATTGGCCAGCAGCAATCTCCAGCAACCAAGATAAAAGAAGTTCTGCTAGATGTAGACAAAGGGGTGGTATTAGTGGCAGGGAATGGTCTGTGAGAAAGGGCTTTGACGCTTCTATGAGAAATCTCCTGTCAAACTTCGCTGTCTTTCCTCCTACAGGTTGAAACAGCCAGACACTGCAAATGTCCAACAGCAGCTCCATCAGCCACTTCCTCCTGCTGCCATTGGCAGACACACGGCAGCTGCAGCTCCTGCACTTCTGCCTCTTCCTGGGCATCTCCCTGGCTGCCCTCCTGGCCAACGGCCTCATCATCAGCGCCGTAGCCTGCGGCCACCTCCTGCACACGCCCATGTTCTTCTTCCTGCTCAACCTGGCCCTCACCGACCTGGGCTCCATCTGCACCACTGTCCCCAAAGCCATGCACAATTCCCTCTGGGACACCAGGACCATCTCTTATGAAGGGTGTGCTGCACAGCTGTTTCTCTTTGTGTTTTTCATATCAGCTGAATATTACCTCCTGACTGTCATGTGCTATGACCGCTATGTGTCCATCTGCAAACCCCTGCACTACGGGACCCTCCTGGGCAGCAGAGCTTGTGCCCACATGGCAGCAGCTGCCTGGGCCAGTGCCTTTCTCAATGCTCTGCTGCTCACAGCCAATACATTTTCCCTGCCCTTGTGTCAAGGCAATGTCCTGGGCCAGTTCTTCTGTGAAATCCCACACATCCTCAAGCTCTCCTGCTCACACTCCAAACTCAGGGAACTTGGGCTCATTGTGCTAAGTGCTTCTCTATATTTCAGCTGTTTTGTGTTCATTGTTTTCTCCTATGTGCAGATCTTCAGGGCCGTGCTGAGGATCCCCTCTGAGCAGGGACGGCACAAAGCCTTTTCCACCTGCTTCCCTCACCTGGCTGTGCTCTCCCTATTCCTCAGCACTGGCATGTTTGCCTACCTGAAGCCCCCCTCCATCTCCTCCCCATCCCTGGATCTGTCCCTGTCAGTTCTGTACTCGGTGGTGCCTCCAGCCCTGAACCCCCTCATCTATAGCCTGAGGAACCAGGAGCTCAAGGCTGCAGTGTGTACACTGATCAATGGACAATTTCAGAAGCATTGAACTGCTGGCCAGTTTCTGCAAATCCTTTGTAATAAAAGTCATCTTTGATACTTCCTTTTGGTTTGGTTGTGGAAGTTTTTTCATGTGTTTTAGTTTTTCAACATCATCCACAAAAAGACCATTGTTTGTGCCTTTTGTAATTTTCTTTCCACCTTTACTGTGGGCCTATGTCACCCTGGTTTTTCTGAGTTTTTTTAAAGCCTTCTACTTGTTCATAAGATGGAGTCAGTTTCTTTAGTTTCTGCACAATATTAGGAGCAGTGTTTCACTTTTCTCATGCATGGGAACATTAACAAATGTCGCGGTGCTGTTCCTCGTGCTGATGAGCGCGGCCACGGGCTAGCTCAGTCTCGTGCACCGCGGCAACATATGAGGTCGGGGTGGCAAGCCGGGCGAGCCACCTCCTCCCTGTGGGGTCTTGGTTCCCCTCTCAGCGACGGCCAGCAGATGGCAAATGCAACCCACGGCAGCTAATCAAAAGGCGGAGTCCTCTGGGCTCAGTTAAACAGGATTTTATTCAGGGGGAGAGGCAGCACGGGGCTCAGCACTCTCTGACCCACCACCCAGAAGAGACCCCGAGGCCAGGCGTGCGGCAGGTTTTAAGGGTGGGTGGAAACAGGGGTGGCGACAACCGGTCAGCCAGTCACAGGAATCGGGGGGTTAACCGGGGGTGGGAACCATGGAACTGGGGACCAACCACAAAATGAGGGGAGGGGGTCTCCCGGGCCCCAGCCTATCACTCGGCAACCTTTCCCGGAGGATTCTAGAAGCCAGGGAAGGGTCTCTGAGTGGCAGGCAGGCGACCACAAGGAGGGGGCGGGGGGGGGATTGGACAGCGACAGGTGCAGGGAAAGGGATGAATGACAGAAAACGTCGGGTTTTACAATAGACAAAACAACCGATGCAGAAGGGAAAACCAATGCAGAACACAGGGGTATACAGTGAACTAAACCATTATAAAATAACTTTTAAAATCTTTACAAAAATAACTTAATAACGTAAATAAAAACAATTCCTCACACCACACAAACAACCTTTTGTTTTCATTCCCTGTCCTTTGTTTACATATTTCTAGCCTAAAAATAGTCTGGCCATTGGGGTGATGAGGTGGTAACCCCAGAAACCAAACCACAATCAGATCCACAAATGTATAAAAATGAAAGAAATAAACAAGCTGCTCTCTCTGCTCTGGTTTTGGGGGAGCAACTCTGCACTTCAGACTTCTTGTCTCTGTGTTACTACTTTGCATGCCACTAACACAATTAGTGACCCATCTGTGTGACAGAACAGTCTGCTGAGGTTTTCCTTCCCCTCTTTCCCTGTTGTGTGCCTGCTCAGCAGGACACTCTGGTGTTGGAGATTTGGAGGATCCTCTTGGAGCAGAAACATGCTCAGGTCTCTTGGGAGGGGCTTCAGCATCTGTTCGTGTGGGGCAGAGAGTGTGGATTCTTTCCCACGCCAGATGACGTGCTCTGTTGGAAGGTGTGGATCCTCCTGAGAGAATGTCTGTTGGAGGCACTCAAAACAGAATATGATGACGAGGTTGCACGATTGTTGGTGCAGTGGAAATGATTCGAGGGGGCTGTGTTAAGGTGAACACCCCCCAAGCTTGCAGACCTCATGGGCTGCCTCCCACATTTTGAAGCAGGATGGGGGGCTGGAGGAGGGCGGGGTCGTTATGTCAGACCCAGAAGTATTGTCTGAGCCGAACTTCAGCTCCCTTGTGAGATGGACTCTCCCCCTCCCTCCCCGGTCGCTGCGCCAGAGGGTCTTTCTCTCTGGGGCTCCAGAGCTGCTCTCTGAGAGGAAGAGCGCGTCCCAAGCTGGTCGGCGCTGCTCCGGCAGCGGCGGGACCCCGGTGAGCCCGGGGCCGGTCCCGCCTGTCCCTGAGCCGTGGAGCCACCGGAGTGGGGCAGGGCCGCCTCCCCTCCATGCCTTCAGGTGTTGGTGGAGGAGGGCGTCCCGGGGGCACGGGCCCCACTGTTGTTTGACCAGGATTCGGTCACTGTGTGGTGTCTGTGCTGCGGCACGTCCATCACCTATCCGATGGAGTCAGGTGAAGTGGAACAACCCACCCTCCCACCTGGGCCGGGCCCGGAGGGGGCTGCATTGGCCGCTTCTGTCCCCGCACGACCTGCTGAGGGAGTGCGGGGTGTGGATGCCACCGGAGGCAAGCTCCCGGTCGGTTCTTCGTTGGACCCCACCCCCATGGGCGGGCTGACAGCTCCGCTCCACTCGGGGGTGGCGGTGCCTGCAGGTCT
>NW_026690190.1:0-129671 GCF_015227805.2 Hirundo rustica
CCCCAACACCCCTTCCCCAGCGTCACCCACCTGGGTGAAGTCAGGCGCCCGCCAGGCCTCGGCCAGTGCCCGCGCATCGCTCGTCGCCGTCCCGTCGGGCCCTCGCAGGTCATTGCTGGTGGCACTGTCGTAGTCGCCGCAGAGGCCACAGAGCGTCGCCCGCGCTTCCCTGGGCACCTCCACTGTCACCCCCCTGGCACCCAATTCCACCAGAAATCCTGGGGTTCGGCTGATCCGGAGGGTCGCCTGCGTCTCCACGATGGTCAATGGTCCCGGGAGCTCCAAGGGCAGGGGGGTAGGGACTCCGTTGAGCTGGAGAACACCAAATTACAGGGAAAAGGGAGATTTGGGGTTATACAGAGGTGAAGGGTATTTGGAGGAATCTGGGTGGAAAAGAATGAGTTTGTGGAAAAACTGGGATACGTCAAGGCATGATGGGGGTAGGATGAGGGACAACCCATGTAAGTGCTTCTCTGACATGAAATTGGGGAAAAAAGAGCAATTTTGGTCAAAATTATGGGGTGTGTCAATTCAAGGATGTCTCTTAGTGACCATCACCCACTTCACTGGTGGGAAACTGGGGAGGAAAAAGAGCAATTTGGGGCAAAATTAAGGTAAGAACATCTGTGGTACTGGTGGGATTGGACAACCCATGAGGACTCTTACCTGGTCTGAAATTAGGGGAAAAAAAAAAAACAAACAACATGATTTTTTATTATTATTATTAAAATGAAGGTCAGGAGGATGTTTAGGGTGCCAACACACAGTGGTGACATTTTTGGGTGCCACCCAGGGTGGTGACAACTTACCCAAACCTTCCTGTTCCTCCGCACGGTGATGAGGCTGTGGGGGGTGAAGAGGTGAAGTGCCACCACTGCCGGCTGGTCCCCAATGTCCCTGATGTCCCCCAGCAGCCGGAACCATGCAGGGTCCCGGGGGTCGCACACGCTGGCCACCACATAGATGCCGGGGGCCAGGGTGGCCCCAGTGACGCCGTCAAAGGTGACAAAGCGAGTGGCAGGGGACAGGGCACAGCGCCCCGGGTGCGCAATGCAGGTGCGGGTGCCATCACGGAGGCCGCAGGTGTGGCTGAAGGGACAAGTGAAGGGGCGGCACTGGAGGCCCCCAGGCCCCCGACAGGTGCAGGATTGGGAGCAGTCAGCAGTCAGGATGGTCTCAGCAATCTGTTTTCCATGGATAAAATGTGGAAAGTGGGGAAAAGTGGCCTAAAATGGCCAAACAAATGGGGATGATGATGCTGTGAGGTGTTGTGGGAGAAGGGAAGGAGGCCCTTGTCTCCCATATCCCCTGTGTGTCTCCACATCCCCAGTGTGTGCCCATATCCCCACACACCCCCACGTCCCCCATGGGGGGCACACTGAGGGGTCTGCGACCTGCTGGGGGACACTGGAAACACTGGTGGAGACACAGAGGGACACTGGGACATGCTGGGAGACACTGGGAAGGACACTAAGTCCCACCACTGAGGGACTGGGATATATTGGGAGGCACTGTGGGGGGAACAGAGACAAACTGGGAGTGATTTGGAACACTGTAGGGGAAAGTGGAGAAGGACTTGAATGCCCTGGGAGCAACTGTGGACAATACAGGGAATATGAGGGGAGACTGGAGGGAAGGAGAGATCCTGGGGTAAAGGGGGACACACTGGGCGATGTGTTTGGGCGAAGTGGTGACATGGAGGATGCTGGGGTGTACTGGGAGGGACTGGGATCACTGTGGGAAGCACATTGGAGGGACCTGGGATGAGCTGGAGCAGACTGGAAGGGATGGGGAGGAACTGTGTTGCACTTGGAGAGACTTGGAGAGACTGAGGATACTGTGAGGCAAACTGGAGAGGACTGGGGAGACTAGGAGGGATTGGAGACACTGGGTAGGCCACACGGGAAGGAACTGGGATGTACTGGGAGGGACTGGAGACCATGGGGGGCACTGGAAAGGGAACTGGAAAGGACTGGTGGAGAACTGGGGTGTACTGGGAAGGACTAGGATCACTGTGGAAGGCACCCTGAAGGGACCCGGCATCAACATGGGGAGCCTGGGAGGAGCTGGGGCTGGAACTGGGCTCTATTGGGAGGCACTGGGGCCACACCCACCTGGAAGTAGCGCCCCTGGTGGAGGCAGCCGCAGGTCCCTGGGAGGACGCAGCGGGCCCCATCGAACAGCAGCCCCTGGGCGCACTGACACCCCTCAAAGCAGCGCTCGCTGCAGGGGGGCAGAGCCAACACACCTGCACAGGTGTGCTCACAGGTGCGGGCACACAGCTGGTAGTGGCTCTTGGGGGGGCAGGTGAGAGCTGGGAGAGGGAGGAAAAAACAAAAGGGGTCAATGGGGCTACTGGAGGATCATCTGGGGTCAACAGGTGTCTCCTGGGATCAATGCCATACCATTTTTGGGGTGGGTGGCCCCATGAGGCTCCCATTTGAGGACATTGGTGGGGGGCGCTAGTTGCACAGGGTTCCACTATGGGACACAGGCTTCCCATTTTGGGGGGGGGGGGGGGGGGTGTCCTTTGGGGCTGTGATTTGGGCATTCCCTAGACGGGGGCTTAGTAATGCAGACATGTGCCCCTTTTTCCATGCAGCAATGAGCCCCTGCTCCATTTCACTCCCCCACATCTCCAAATTCCCACCCCCACCAAAATTTCCACTCCCTGCAGAATTCCTGCTCCCACAAAAATCCTAATCCCTAAATTCCCATCCTCCCAAAACCTCATTGCCCAAAATTCCCAACTCCAAACTTCCTGTCACCTCGAATTCCCGACCCCCCACCAAAGTTCCCAACCCCTCCATATACTCACGGCAACCCGCAGCCTCCCGCCACTCCCGGAGCGCGCCTCCGGCAGCCTGGCACGCGGCTGCGTAGCCCTGAAAGCCGGGGCAGGGGTCGCCGCCTGCCCCGCACACCTGGCGCTCGCAGGTCAGCAGGTACGTGCGGGGCGGCACCGCCCCGTGACAGCCCGCAAAGGGTCCCTCGGGGTCCGCCAGCACCGCGCAGCGCCGCGCCTGGGCCGGGGAGCAGCTGGGGGCGGGCGCCAGGCGGGTGCAGTTTGGGGGGGAGCTGCCCAGGGCCTCCCCGGCGGGGTCGTCGTCGTCGTTGGGGTCCCCATTGAAGTTGCCGCAGAGCCCCCGGGGGCGGCGGGATGGGGGGGGCAGCGTCAGCACCACGTACGCGTTGCCGTCGTAGAGGATTTTGGGGCCCCCCTGGACCTGGAGCAGCCGGTGGGACCCCACCTGCGCCACCCCCACCGCGTCCCCACGCAGCCACAGCGGCAGCAAGTGACGCTCGCCATCCACCTGAGGGGAGACAGGGTGAGGATCCCGAAAGGGAAGTGGGGTTAACCTCCCAAAATACGGCTTGCATCCCCAAAAACAGGGTTTGCACCCCCAAAACTAGGGTCTGGACTTCCATCTGTGCCCCTCAAACTCAAGGTTTACATCCCAAAAAGGGATGGTGATTACACACCAAAAAGAGTTTTCAACCCTAAAATCATGGTTTGCACCCCAAACCCAGATTCAGCACCCCAGAAAGGGTCTGTAACCCCAGAGTGCACACCAAAAGTGGTGTGTGTACCCCTAAAGCAGCTCTTACATGCCCAAATAACCCCTTCCCCACTACCATGTCCCTCAAAACCCCATTTTCACTCCCTTCTTCACCCAACCCCTCTTTACCCCCCAAAACAGGGTTTGTACCTGCCAAACCAGGCTTGCACCCCCAAAAGTCAGAGCTTTCACCCTCAACCAGGCCTTTCCTCACTGCTGCACCTCCCAAAACCCCATTTCCATCCCCTTCTTTGCCCCCCAAATATTTTTTTGCCCCCAAAACCAAGGCTTGCACCCCCAAGGCCCCGGGCCCTCCACTCACCGTCACCTCCCACTGCTGTCCCCTGTCCATCACCACAGTCACCCCGTGTGCCGTCACCGTCACCCGCTGCACTTGCATGTCCTCCTGCTCCACGGCCACAGTAATAGGCTCCAGCTCTTCTTCAGGCTCACCCCTCTCCAACTGCAGCAGCAGGAGGGTGCAGGACCCCCCCAAATACCCCAGGTGCCCATCGAAGGTGCTGTAAGCCCCTGCCCCCAAAACCTGGCACTGTCGGCAGGTGCGGGGGTGGCACCCCAGCACCCCATCCTGCACTGAGCATTCCTCGTCACTGGAGCAGCCTGGAGCGGGGTGACACTCCAGCCCCCCATTTTCAGAGCAGACACAGCGCTGAGTGCAGGGGGGCTCAGGGTAAAACTGCACGCCCTGGGGGTAGTAGCGGCCCTCCAAAACACAGCCACACTGGGGGAGGGGCACACAGTCCTCCCCGCTCCGGAAAAATCCGGGATCGCAGAAACAACCTTCAGAGCACGTGGAGGCATCAGAGCAGTCCTGAGATCCAGCTTTGCCTTGGCAGGTGGGGGGGCAGGGGGAGCCGCAGAGCTCATAGTGCTGATTTGGGGGGCACATGGGGCCTGTCAGGAAGGGAGAACGGTTGGAAACACCAAAACCCCTATGGACACAAAAAAACTCCCTGCAAGCTCTCAAAACCCTCACGGGCACCCCAGATTGCCATGGATGCCCCCAAAAACTCCCCATGCAGGCCCCGAAACTCCCCATGCAGGCCCCAAATTCCCAAGCTCCCCATGGACATCCCAGAACTCCTTTGTCTGAACCCCAAAACCTCCCATCTAAGCCTCAACACTCCCTCATTGCAGACCCCAAACCCTCCATAGACACCCCAAAAGTCTGTGTTGACCCCAAAACCCCCACTGACACCCTAAAGCTCCCCGTGGAGACCCCAAAACCCCTGGGAACACCTCAAACCTGCCATGGGCACCCCAAAGCCCCCCCACAGACAGCCCCAACCCCCCTTCCCCTGCCAGAGACCACAAAATCCTCCACGGACAGCACAAAACTCCTTGCCTAACCTCTGTGTCCCTCTCTGCCCTCCAAAACCCCCGTACTCTCCCAAGGCCCCCAAGTCTCCCCATACTGCAGAAGGCCGGTGTGCGCCATGGCCGCACAGCAGCGCCCTGGCTCTGGCACGCAGCGACATAGGCGGCAATGGCCTGGCACACGGTGTCCTGGTGTCCCTCGTACAGGCAGGCGTCAAAGAGACAGTCATCCAGGTAAGGGGCGGGGTCGATGATGTCATGGCAGGCGGCAAAGGGCCCCCGTTTCTTCCCCAGCAGCCCGCAGTGCTTGTCCCCACGGTAGGCACGTTTCTGGGCGTCGCTGCACACCTGGCAGCCCTCACTGCACCCAGCTGAGCACCCAGGGACCTCGCCGACCTTCCAGCTGTCCCCCAGGTGGGTCTCGTTGTCAGCACTGCGGCCATCGCGGGTGACAAAGTCATCACGGGGGTCGCCGTTGGCGTTGCCGCAGAGGCCGCAGACGGCGCCGGCGTAGGTGTTGGGGATGATGACACGGGCGTAGCTGTACCAGTCAAAGGTGACAGTGACACCCGCATCAGTGGTGATGAAGCCGTGGACGCCACGGAGGGACACCTGGAGCTGCTGGTTGTGGGTGAAAGGAAGGTCCAATAGGACACCATTAACCTGGAAAGAAAGTAGTGGGTGGCATGAGGTCACACAATGAAGGTGAAACACACCCAGGTGTCACAGAATGACCTTGAAGGCCACATAGATGCCATGTGATGACCTTGAAACCCACCTGAAGACCATACAATGACCTTGAAACCTAACCCACTGCCATGGAATGACCCTGAAACCCACCCAGATGCCACAAAAGGGCTTTGTAGCCCACCCAGACACCATGCAATGACTTTGAAGCCCACCAAGCTGATTTTGTAGGCCACCCGGACACCACCCCAATGACCTTGAAATTACTTCACAACCCACCTAAACATCTTACAAAGACCTTGAAACTCCACCCAGATGTCATGTGATGACCTTGAAATGCACCTAAAGACCATTCCATGACCTTGAGCCCTCTCCAGATGCCATGCAATGACTGAACCACCTCTGTCATCTCCTTCATCCCTACCTTGACTTTCCGGGGATGTTCCTGGCTGAGGCTGAGGGTCATGTTGTACAGCTCCATGGTGACCACCTTGGTGAAGGAGACCAGGTGGCTGCCACGGTGATTGTTCTCCACAGTGACAGCAAAGGGAATGAGTGTGGAGTCAGTGGAGCAGAGCCCAGCCAACAGGTAGACACAGGTACCCATGAAGTCGTAGCGACGCCCATCAAAAGTGGTATAGTGGGGGTCACCAGTGGCCACACAGATGGAGCGGCTGTTGGCCACGCACCGCCGCACGCCCTTCACCACTGTGCACATCTCACCCGGCTTACAGCCGGAGTCCTCGCACACCACCATTCCCAGCTCCATGTCACACCTGCACCTGGAGCGACAGGTGTTATCACCCCAAAACTCCTCGCCAGGCCGGTAGTAGCGGCCATCACGGGTGCAGCCACAGTGGGACACTGGCACGCACTGTCCGCCACTGAGCACGTGGCCGGTGTTACAGGCACAGGTCTCCACACAGGGCTGGTCACAGATGGCTGGATTGTCCCAGTCAGAGCAGGTGGCTGGACAGGCGCTGCCACAGGGCTCATAGTGGCTGTTTTCAGGGCAAGGTAAGGCTGCAGTGGGAGGAAAATGGAATGAGGAAGGGATTAGGGGAGTGGACACCATTCAACAGAGTTGGTGGGGATTGGGAAAGGGTCTTGAACATGGGGAAGGGTCTGGAAAACAAGGATCTGGACTGTAAGGAGGAAGGTCTGGGAAATATGGGAAGAGACTGGGAAAAGTGAGATGAGGTCTAAGCCATGTGGCAGGGGTCTGGGCCATGCAGCAGGGGCTCTGGAATGCACAGGATGAGGTCTGCGACACAAGGATAAAGGCCTGGAACATGTGGCGAGAGTCTCAAAAATTCTAGATAGGGTGTGGGATGCATCTGGGACACAAGGGTAAGAGCCTGGCTCATGTGGGAAAGATCTGGAAAATGTGGGATGGATTCTTGGAAAGGTGTGGTGGGTTCTGGGACGCAAGAAGCAGCTGGAGCACCAGAATGTTCTGGAGAACTTCCAAGGATCACCTGAGAGATTTGAGGGCTTCAACCCAGGATGGATCCCACTCCATGCCCCTCCTCCCCCACTCTGGCTCCTTCCCTTCTCAAAGAAAACCTCAGCCCTTACGGCATCCTGATGGTGTCCTCCAGTCATGGACCATGGCTCCGTGTTTCCGACACGTTGCCGCGTATGTCTCCAGCACCTGGCAGAGGATCGACCTCGCCCCATTGCTCAGGCACAGGTCCAACAGGCAGTTGCGATAGAAATCATGAGGCTTCACTATGTTGTGACATGCTCTGAAGGGTCCCTGGAAGGATTTTTTGATGATCCCACAATAGTGGCTCCCACCATAAAGCTCCTTCTTCTCCTCATCACACACTGGACACGCTCCATCACAATAATCCCAACAAATTGGGTCGTTGGCCTCAGAGTCAGCACTTTTCCAGCTTTTGGCCCATGTGACAATGGCAGTGGTGTTGTCACCAGCCTCAGGGATGTCATCGAGAGGCTTGAGGTTGAAATTCCCGCAAAGGCCGCGGACATGGCGGAAGTAGCTGCTGGGGAGGTCAATCAGGAGGTGCCAGTTCCAGTCATAGGAGACTCGGAGACCAAAATCTGTCTCCAGAGCAACACGGAGCCCACTGGGACGGACCCGCACCTTCCCATCTGCCAGGAGCACTGGGAGCAGAGTCACCTCCCCATTCACCTGCCGATGGCACAACATTCCCGGTTATCTCAATGTTTTATTCACAACATACACCAATATTTTATTCCAAATGTATCCTAATATTCTATTCCCCACATATCCCAATTCTTTATTCCCAGCATATTCCAACACTAAATCCCATCATATCCCAACATCTTACATCTTACATATCCCACCATTTTATTCCTCCTATATTTTGTTACTTACATACCCCAACATTCTACTCCCACTATGACTCAATATTTTATTCCCAAAATATCCAAACATCCCACAGTATTTTATTCCTGCTTCATCCCAACAGTTTACTCCTGAAATACCCTTATATTTTATTCCCTAGACACACCAACATTTTATCCCAGTTTATCTCAACATCTTATTCCTCGCATATCCCGTTTTATTGCTAACCGTCATGGGTTAGTACAGTTTAGTTTTTCAGTCATAGAGGAATGTGGAATGATTTTCCAGGTCAGGACCTGGAAATTGCTTTAGAAAGGACAGGGACCTATCAGAGAGTTAATCAGAACATTAGCACCTGTTTTAACCACTAAAAATTGTTGGCTATGACTTTGGGAAGTACAATATAAAACCCCTTGATTTCCTGCAGGTGGGCTTTCCTTCGGCCAGAGAGAGACAGGTAACATCGAGCTGGGCCTGCTGCTCCCCGCCTTTTGGAGGGGAGCTGGCCTGAGGCCTGGCCGGATTCTATCAGCTCCTGGGTTGGAGGGGGAAGGAGAGGTAGCTGCTTTACAACAAGTACTTTCTCTAAAGTTCCCTGGAGCAGGGAGATCTCTGCTGGGCCCCTGATAACGCCTATGGGCACCATTTAGGCTGAGACTGCCCCGATTTACACCGATGGGTGGGCCGAAAAGGCATTTATGATCCTGCCTGGTTTTTTGTGACTCCAGACTGCCTGGGTGCTCCGATCTCTGATGTTTCTGTGTGAGTTCTTCCTCCCTCACAAGTGTACCCTTGAACATCTAATACCATGAGCTACTGCAGGAGAAAAGAGACTCTAGGCAGATTTAATCCTTTCCTAGCAACATGAAACTTCCAGAACTTAGCCCTTCTCTGAGAGAGAAAAGAAAGGAACAGAGTGAACATAAAAAGGAAACAGCATGAAGTCAGTAGAGCAAGAGTGAAAAAACTATTAGGGCAGAGAGTTGAAGAGTTTGTTGTTGTTCCATTCTTATTGAGCCATAGAAATGAACTCTGTATTTAGATTATTCTTTTAAATCATAGGAAAGATATGCATTTGGGGAGATGATTGTTTTAGCTCTCTGTGTGGATTTGAGCAAAGGTGTTTGTGATGAACTAAGTAACATTAATCCTGTAAGATGCTTGAACAGAGATAAAGATGAGAAGCTCTCTGCACCAGTAAAGAAGTGAGAAGATATCTCTGTACCTTGAGATGAAGAATCCTTTCCCTTTAGAGTTATTCATCTTTAAAAGCTGACACCCCAATATGCAAAAGTCTAAGACCCATGACCCATGAGCAGCTTAGGAAACTGCTAATGGGAGGGGTCATAAAGGAGGGTTTCTCCAGGCAGCTGTTTTTTATGATAGTTAAAAACCCACAAGAGAACTGCACTAAGTTATCAGTAAGATCCATAACTCTAAGAGAAACTCTTCTCCTAAAAAAGTAATGAAATACTATTTTCAAATAGTAAAACTGATTGAAAATCACAAGTTTTGTCTCTACGTTGTTTTGTAAGACAGTGAACAGTTTGTGAGGAGAAGGAAGAATATTTTTAAAGTTTCATTCTATTTTTAGTTTTTTCCCAACTTTCTTTTTCCATTCTTTTAGTATGTGTTAATAAAACTATTTATTCATTTTTAAGGTTGAGCCTCCTTTGCTTTTCTCCTAGTCTCTCTCCCACAGAAAAAGAGGGAGTACTAAGACCAGAATTTAGTGAACATAAAACCACTACACTAACATATCCCAACATTTTATTCTGAACAAATCCCAACATCTTATTCCAATCTTATCACAACATTCTGTTCCTGACATTTCCAAATATTCTATTCCCCATACTTGGTTCCCACTATTTCTCAACTTTTTATTCCTGACATATCCCAACATTTCAACAATCCACCTCCCAGACTGACTGATTGATCCCAAAATAACATTGCCACTGGCTGGATGAAGAAGGAGGTAGGGAAGAGCTGGATGAAGCAAAACATGGGGGAAAAGCCCAAATTCTCACATTTCCACCCAACTCACCCGGACTTTTCCGTCTTCGTTCTGGCGGAAGGAGATGCGTTGTCCATAGACGTCAACATTGACCAAGGAGACGTAGGACATAGATTGGATCCCGCCACGGATGTCGTTCTTGGCCTCAACCCTGAAGGGCACCAGCCCGGGGTCATTCCCATGGGATTCGGCCATGGTGTAGGTGCAGGTTCCTTGGAAGTCAAAGTCAAGGCCGTCGAAAGTGCGGAAGTGTGGGTCACCCCATGCCCAGCACGTGGCGACCAGGGCTGGGACGCAGCGGGATTGGGCACCGCGGGGCCGGCAGCGCTCCTTGGGGCGGCACTGCAGGGACTTGCAGGGGTCTGGGAAGGGAGGGAGAGAGAGATGAGCCATGGGCTGGTGAAAAGGAGTTAAACACTGCAGGAAGCCATGGGCTGAGGAAAAGGATGGGGGAAAAACGTGGGGGGAAGTCACATGAGAGAGAAAACTGTGAGATGGGAAAGACCACAGGAAAAGTCACGGCATGGAAGAAACCATGGGAGCAACCATGGAATGAACCATGGGAGAAATCATGGGAGGGGAGAAATCATGGGATGGAAAACCATGGGAAAGACCGTGGGAAAAACAATGAGGAAAACCATGGGAAAGACCATAGAAGAAGCCATGGGATGGGAGAAACCTTGGGAGAAAGCATCAGAAGAATTGTCCCATTCCTGACCCTTAGTGACAGACACAGGATTCTGTTCCCTCTACCTCCCCTTCCCTTTTTCCCACAGTCAAACCCCTCAAGCAGCCCCAGATCCACTTTGCATCTAAACCCCCCTTTTCCCTCATTTTTCCTCACTTTTATTGATGCATCCTAAGACCCCTTCCTGGATTTCGCAAGACTCATCCTCAGTGCAAGTGTGCTCATGGCAGGTAAGGCCCTCGCCTGGGACACAGGTGCAACGGCGCTGGCAGCGATCCCTGAAAAGCATCTCATGGGGCTGTGGGGAGGGAGAAGGGAGAAAGAGAAATCCATGAAAATAGGGGATAAAAAGAAAAAATGCAGAAAAAAAGACGTAAGTGCAGAAGAATAGGGAAAATAGTGAACAAATTGCAAGGCAAAGGGATCTCCATACATACCTTCCCTATAAATAGGGGAAAAAGGGAGAAATGCAGGGGAAAAAAAAAAAAAACATTATCGCATAAAAATAGGGGAGAAATGCTGTGGAAAAGCATAAATATAGGAAAAAGGTGGAAAATGCAGAAAAAGAAATGCAAATGCGTAACACAGGGAGAAGTACAGGCAAGAAAAAAGATTCAACTGCCTAAAAATAGAGGAAAAGAAAGGAAATGCAGAGGAACTATGACGTAAAAAAAGGGGGATGGAAAGGGGAAAAATGCTGGGAAAATGAGACAAAAAAATAGGGGAAAATGCAAGAAATAAAGGTGTAAATGCATAAAAATAGGGGGAAATTATTTTTTAATGGAAGGAAATTAATCCTTAAAATGTAAATACATTAAGCCAGGAAAAAAAAAAAAAGAGAGAAAACATCATGAAAACATTGGTAAATGCAGAAAAATATGACACAAGGGAAAATAAATGCAGGAGAAATATAGGTAAGGACATAAAAGAAGAAGGTCAGAAAAAAACGAAAAAAGGAAGCAAGTGTATAAAAATAGGAAAATATTGAAGGGAAAAAAGGCATAAATGCCTAAAACCAGGAAAAAAGGCCCGCAAAACTACCTTATAGTATTCTCCATCCCGAAAGCATCCGCAGTGCTCCTTGGAAATGCATCTGTGTCCATCAAAGACAAAGCCCTGGTGGCACTGGCAGCCCTCAGTGCAGGTTTGGGGACAGGTGGTGGCATTTCCGGCACAGGTGTTGGCACAGGTGTTGGTGCAAAGGGAGTAGGTGCTGTTGGCCGGGCAGGTGAGGGCTGGAATTTTCATGGAATCGTGGATTGAATTGTAATGGAAGGAATCTTAAAGCTCATCCCATCACCATCATCCCATGTCCTGCGTGTCACCACTGTCACCCATACCTAAACAGGGAACATTCCCCACCTGTGCCCCTCCCTCCCCCCCCCAAACTCTATCATTACCTGGAGACCTTCCCAACCCCAAACAGGGGACATTTGCCCCTGTGCCCTCCCAAACTCACGGCAGAAAGATGGTGTCCTCCAAGCCCCCACAGTGACTCCAGCACCTTGGCACATGGTAACATAGCTCTGGATATTCTGGCACAGGACACGTGTGTCCCCTCCCGTCATACAGAGGTCATGGATGCAGGATTGGGAATATGGGATGGGGTCGATCATGCGATGGCAGGAGCCAAAGGGACCTTCGGGGGCCGTGAGAAGGCCACAGTAGTTGGGTTTCTGGAGGACTGCCACTTTCTCCTCTGTGCAGGTGGGACACTCATCCTTGGGACAGCTGTCATTGCAAGGTGTATCCATTGTTTTCCACGCAGATCCAAAAGCTGTTGCATCTGGAGCCAGCTGGCCACTGGACAGCTGGAAATCATCATTGCGTTGGCCATTGTAGTTGCCACAGAGGCCACACAGGTGCCCCATGTAGGTCTGGGGGACCGTGACCATCACGTGCTGGACGAGGTCATAGTGGACAACGAGGCCGAAGTCAGTGCGGAGCAGGACACCTGTCCCATGTACATAGACCTGGACCTGTCCCTCACTCAGGGTGGTGGGGAGGTGATGCGAGATGGAATCCACCTGGGACAGAGAAGGAAGAGACCTCCAGTGAGAAGGTGAGATAAAAAATGTGGGGAAAACACCTTCCCAACAATATTCTGACAGATTTGAGGATCCCACTTGGAAGGAAAAGTTTGGATGAGAATGGATTAGTCTTGGAGATGGCATGAGGGCTCCCCTTATCAAGGAAACACAGTTTCGGAACTGACTGAGGTAGAACAAAAAATTTAGGGGAAACACCTTCTGACCAAAGCTTTAATGTATTTATGGATCTTGTTTAGATAGAAAAAGTAGGGGGAGTATGGACTGGGCTTGAACATGGCCTGAGGTGTTCCTTCCATCGAAGAAGCCCAGTTTGGGGGGGATCCCATGAGATTTGGAACATAAAGTGCCACCTTACCATGACATCTGCCCCCTTTCCTTGTTTCAAGGTCAAGGTGACCCCATAGACTGCCACAGACAACGCTTGTATCCCAGAGACCTTCCCCTTCTGCCGTGCCTCCTTCTGGATTGTGACAATAAATGATGCCACGTTGTCACCTGTGCAGGTCTGAGTGAGGATGTAGGAACAAGTACCAGTGATGTTGAAGGCCATCCCATCAAAGGTGACATAGGTACGGTCACCTGTGGCCACACAGGTGCTGGACACCTGCAGGGGACACTGGAAGACACCATCGATGACCTTCCCAGGGCCACCAGCAGGACAGGAAGTATTTTGGCACTTCACAGTGCCACCAGAGAGGCACTGGCACATCTCCTGCTCTGTGGGGTAGAACGTCTCCCCCTCTTTGTAGTAGACTCCATGGTGGCTGCAGCCACAGTGGGATGTGGGGACGCACTCATCACCGCTGAGCATGAAGCCGTCCTGACATGTGCAGCCCTCACGACACCGCCCTGGACACATGGCAGAGTCAGCTCCGCAGGTGCGCTTGCAGGTGTGCGAACAGAGCTCATAGGAGCTGTTGGAAGGACAGGGAATATCTGCCGGGAGACAATGGGATTCATGAGGAACCAGGAAATTCCAGTCCAAGGCCTGGAAATTGCCTGGAATTCAGGTGCAAACTTCACCAAATGCAGTTTTTTAGCCCAGTTTCATGGCAAACCCTCAATTTGTCTCTCTGTGGATGCGATGAGGGGCATCATCAAATGATGATCCAATGATTATCTGAAGATGATCCAATGATCATCCATAAAGAATATCTCCGCCCATTACAATAGCAATTCTTACTGCTAAACCATCCAACTTCCCACATTTTCATGGAGAAAAATGTAACATTCACTTAAAGAATGGGATTGCTCCACACTGGGTCCTCAACTGACATCCAAAATGGATCCCTTTAACTCAATTCCACTATTGGTGCATTTTTTGGTGGTTCGCCCTCGAAATTACCCATCTTGTAGCCAACACCAGGAAACTGGAGATTTTGAGGGGGTAAATTATTCCAGATGAGACAACTTCTACCTTAGGAAGGGTTTCTTGTGGGTGGATTATGGGATCAACCAAGACTTTGGGTGGAATTCCCACTGGATTCCCACCCACCTCTGGGTTGTTCATACATGGATTTGGAGCAGGCTTGAGGATCTTCTGAATACTGTGCAAGGAAAATCCCTCCCATTATCCCTACTTACAGCAGAAATTATCTCTCCTCCACCTCTCAATGGACACACCAGCAGCCTGGCACGTGTTGGCGTAGAGGGCAATGGTTGGACACATCCCTTCCTCCTGATCAGGGAACAGGCAGGAGTCATGGATGCAGCTCTGGAAGTACTGGTGGGCGTCAACATGACCATGACATGCTCTAAAGGGTCCATCTGCTTCCAAAATAATTTCACACCCCATCCCAGATACTTTCTGTTGCAGCCAGGAAGGTGCAACAGTGCTGGAACATTCCACTGTTGACCTCTCACTACATCCTGGGGCATCCGTGACTTTCCAGCTTCTCCCGAAGGCATCTGGGTCTGATGTCACATGGTTGTTCCTCATCCTCATGTCATCGCTGGCGGCGCCATTGTAGTTCCCACAGAGCCCACACAGGGCGTTGGCGAAGCCACTGGGCACCGTGGCGGTGACGTGGCTGTACCAGTCGTAGGTGACAATGAGGCCAAAATTGGTCTCTACCACTGCGTCCTGCCCGTCACGATAGACAACAATCTTTCTTTCACTGTAGTAATAGGGGAGATTGACCAGCTGCTGATCAATCTGGGGAGAAAACCATAAAAAGTGACCAAATTTGCAGTCTGATGGTAAACTATTTTCAACAGCCAGAGCAAACAAAAGCATTGATTTAATTAAATTTTGAATTTAATTAAATTTGGGATTCAAGAGGATGAGAAGGTCCAAGTCCCAGGAGGAGGTTGATCAACCACTCATCGATCTGGGGAGAAAACCATCAAAATTGATAACATTTGGGTCTGATGGCAAATTCCAGTTCTGCTTTCAACAGCTGGAACACCCATTTTGCCGGATTATACTTTTTTCTGACCCAGAGATGGGGCAACTGAGAGGCATTTTAAAAACTTTTATTCTATTTTCTGTCTCATGGGAAGGGTGAGACAATACAGATGTTATAATTCACGCTATCACAATCAGAAGCCAACTGTTTCTTAATTACATTACATTATAAGCATTTCTTGTCCTATCTGCTTTTGCCACACAATGCCTTAAAGCCAGCTATCTAAAATTACCCCTTGTGGGTCTCACTACAAGGCATCTTTCATAGTTTTATTTCTCCAAAGTATCTAGTCTTATTTGCAAGGCCACCATTTGAAACTTGTTTCTAGTTCTATTTCTCTCTCAACAATGTCTGTCCTATTCCACGGCATTTCTAAGTCAGCATTTTCTATCTTGAAGTTTGCATGCAAATGCATACTAGGTGAGCCTTCTGTCAGGCTTTGAGAATTCTTTACAAATCCATTTCCCACATTTCCCCCTCTCTCTTGAACGGAAAAGACCTTTTTGATGGTCTTGTTGCCGTTTGCTATGCATAGTTAACTACATAAGGCACTATCATTAACATTGTGGCTGTAACAATTAATGCATATAAACATATTTTGAAAAGCTCCCTTAACTAAGGTGTAAAGCTCTAGCCTTCAAACAAATCCTCTAACCATGATCTATTGTCTGCTTTAATTTGATTTGTCAAATCGCTCCATTTTTAACGTTGTTTGTGGGTGGACTCTGAATGGTCAAATTTATACAACACAGTCTTTCAAATTCTTCACAACCGTGCCCATGTGCCAATAAAAGAATCAACTCCTGTTTGATTTTGAAGGATAGCATGTCTAACACTGTTGACGTCTGTCAACATACTATTGACTGCGGTAGCTGTGGCATTGGTTTGTTTGCTCAGCTAACATCCAACCTCATCTGACTGCTTCAATGCTATGGCAGAAGCAAGCTGGGGTACTAACAAACCTGCTGAAACCCTCTTTGCAGCTTTCTAGGGCATAAAACGATTTTCTTTATATTGATGGGTAAATCTCTTTCTTTTATGTTTTTTCTTCTTTAGCACTACGTGCTAACACAGTAAGTTGTCTAATACTGCATGGACTACCTTCGAGGAGCAATGGAATGACTGCTAAGCCCTATTTCCACAAATGAATTAATATCCTTTTGGCAATTGTTGTATATATTGGTTAACTCTGGAAAGTCTACCCTAACTATCTGAGTAATTTCACTAGAAACTTGAGTTTCTGTAAGCAGGGTAATTGGGAGTAGCATTGTACTTTGGAGGATCATTCTCTTGCCAATTGCTATTTGAAAATGTAAGAGAGAAATCTGTGGTTAAGGAACCAAGAATTTCCAGTTCTTGGGATTCAAAAGGTGCTTTAGAAAGTTTTTTTGTCTAAATGTTCTAATCAGTTACAGGACTGCTCCCATTGGCATTAATTAATTGATTTAATTACATTTCAGATTTGTTCACTCGTTAATGGGATGAGGTTCAGGATGAGATGGAGAATGTGGTGGAAAGGTAAGGGATCATTTCATAAACTCACCATGATTTTCCCAGGGTGTTCCCTGCTGATGCTGATGGTTTTGTTGTAGACTTTGACTGTCACCATGGCAATGGACGACATGAGGTTGTCACTCCGGTGGCCATTCTGCACCAATACCTGGAATCCCACCAAATTTGGGGTGTCCTCACATAACCCAACCAACAGGTAGACACAGGTCCCTTGGAAGATGAACCTCTTGCCATCAAAGCTCTTGTAGTGGGTGGCTCCAACAGCAGTGCAGACCCCAAAAATTTTGGGATAACAACCCTGGATCCCCTCCTCCACTCGGCATTCCTCCTTGGTGCCACAACCAGAATCCCAGCACACTGCCTGCCGCCGCTCCGCGTCACAAACGCAGCGCTGGGTGCAAGTGAGGTCGCCCCAAAATTCCTCGCCAAGGCCATGGAAGAGACCCCGAAAGACACAGCCACATTCAGAGGGGGGTATGCAGGTGTTGCCATCGAGGACAAGGCCCTCGTGGCACACGCAGGTGTCCACGCAGGTGGTGGCAGCAGCACAGCTGGATGACACTGCGGGGATGTTGCAGGTAGGGAGGCAGGTGAGGCCACAGGTGCTGTAGGTGCTGTTGGGTGGGCAAGTGAGAGCTGGACAGGGAGGAAGACAGTGGTCAGAATAGAGTGGCACATGGTAGGAGAGACTTCTTGGACTATCTACACAGATATTCTGGAGTCTCCATGGATTTTCTGAAGTCTCCACAGACTTCTTAGGCCTTCTACCCAGACTTTCTGGAGTCTCTATGGACTTCCTGCTCAGATTTTCTAGAGACTCCATGGACTTTCTGCATGGAACTTCTGGAATCTCCCTGGACTTCCATGGCCTTCCTACTCAGATCTGCTGCCATAACCTTTCCCAACCCATGATCCCATGAATCTTCAGTCCCACATTAATTAGGCTCCGCCCACCCCAAGGAGTATTTTCACTCGACCATCCTCTACTCACGGCATCCCACTGTCGTACTCCAATCAGAAATGCTGATCCCCTCCTCCAGGCAGTCATCAGCATAAATCTGGAGGGCGTGGCACAGGACATCATGATGCCCCTCACTGGCACACAGGTCATGGATACAGTTCTTCATGTAGATATTGGGACTGACAGTGTCATGACACGATTGGAATGGCCCAGAATGTTGAGACAACTTCCCACACCAGGTCTCTGCCCTGTATGTCACCACCTGGTCCCATCTGCACCGCCCACAGTCGCCATCGCAGCTGTCCTGGCAGTGGCTGCTCTCACTGGTCACTTTCCAGCTCCTCCCCAGCTCCACAATGTCCCACACCTGTTTTCCATCAGGAGAGAGAGCATCATCTTGGGGGTTTCCATTGTTGTTCCCACACATTCCACAGACTTTTCCAGAAAGAGCAGCTGGAAGCTTGATCACTACATGATCGTCCCAGTTGTAGAGGACCTTCAGGTTAAAATGTGATTGCATCAACATGGATTTACCCTTCTGGTGGATGCGGAGCTTCCCATGGGAGAGGGAGATGGGGAGGCACGAGCGGTGGTTGTTCACCTGCAGGACAACAACCATCAACACAACCAAAACCCATCAAAATTGGGCAATACATGGAGTTTAAGAAGACATGAAGTGTTTCCATGCACACCAGCAAATCCTGGAATTATTTAGGAAAAGACTCTCAAGATCATTGCTAAATAAGCAATTTCAGTGAAATTCCATAAAATTACTTGGAATTTGGGAATGATGATGGTTCTTCCTTACTCTCACCATCCCATTCTCTGGCTGGACAGCAGTGACAGTGACGTTGTCAACACGGATAGTGATGGAGCCGATGGAGGAAACTTTGGAGTTCTCCTTTTCCTCCTTTTTGACCTCAACAGAGAAGGCAGGAAGAGTGGGATCGGGATTGCAGATGGTGGTCAAGGTGTAGGTTTTTCCATCAAAACTCCAGTAGTGTGGCCCACCAGCGAGCCAACAGGTGGAGAAAGTCTCCTGGATGCACTCTGGTTGTCCATCCACCATCTCACACCTCTCCTCGCACACCAAATCCTCACAGGAGAGCGGTATGGGGGCTGAAAAAAAGGGGAAAACCCATAAATGGTCAATTTGACAACACCCAACCATTGGAGTGACACAACAATGGACTGACTGTACTCACTGGAAGCACAGAGCCCAGGGAAGCCGTATCCAGTGTGACTCTGGAACCCAAACACCAGGAGGCCAATAGGCACCTGCGAGTTCTCCGCGCTCTGCATCGCTGCGCTCACGGTGATGCTGGCCCAGGAGAAATCTGTGCCACGAATAGCCTGCCATGCCAGGGTCTTGTCTGGCCGATGGTTGAGGGTGGTGGTGGCAGTGGCAGTGGTGGGTGCAATGAGGACAGCATGGTTGTACTGGCTGGGCACGCTGCTGAAGCGGAACGCAGTGCAGTGGGCGCTGACAGGTGGGACAACAAGGAGGAAGGGATCTTGCCAAGACGACCTGCTGAAGAAAAACACCACCTGCACTGCCAGCACTGCATTGATGTACAGGTGGGAGTTATGGTTCACCACAAAGGTCTGTACCTCCCCTGCCACCATGGCCACAGTGGCATTCCCGCTCCCAGTGTTGTAGGTGATGGTGTTGTCTTCATCCGTCACCACATAAACGAAGTCAACGTCTGTCTGCAGCGGGTTGGGTGGCACCACGTAGCTCCTCCCCCACGCTGTCATTGGGAAGAGCTGCTCCACCACAAAGTCAAAGCCAGCAGACACCTTGACACAGGTGTGGCCACTGAGGACAGCCACAGGGGTGTCAGCCACCACAACTGTGCCAGTGAAGTCCTGGCTGCTCTGGAGCTGCAAGCTGTGGTAGGGCTGCAGGAACAGGCGGAGCACGGCGCCCGGGGCGTAGGTGGCCCCAGCATAGTGGAATGTGGCAGTGGTGGTGATGCTGACGGCGGTGGTGGCGGCGCCAGCGGCCACCACAAACTCGGTCAGGCCGTACGTGTTGTTCCCAAGGGGTGTCACCACGTAATACCTGGTGCCCAGACTCCATAGGCAGGAGGGCAGTGGCACCCACGGTGTAGCCCTTGGTGCTGACGGCCACCACAGAGATGTCAGTGCTGGCCCGGACCACCAAAGTTTTATGGCAAGTGCAGCTTCCAGTGAGTTCCAGGTTAGCAGGGAGGGGCAAGGGCACGGTGACATCTGGCCCCAGGGTGACGTTCTGGGTGATGGAGCCGCCGTGAAGCGTCACCGACACCTGGGTTTCGGCAGGGCCATAGGAAGTGAGCAGCAGCTGGAGGTGCGCACTGGGAGACTCATCATCGTTCTGTGGGAACACGGCGAGGAACTCCCAGCCTCGGTAGCTGGCACTGGAGAGCACTGTGAAAACAGGGAAAAAGGGGGCCTTGCTTAATTTTTATATTAACCAAGGGTGTTATATAAAGGGGGCTTCTATATGTTTATATTGATATTTTTAACATCAATTTTGTATGTGTTTATATATCAATTTTCCTATTTTATAGTAGGAATTGTACTGGCATTACATTAAAGATATGACTGCAGTATCCAATTTATTGTCTATTTTTATATAAAATCATAATAGAAAATATATTTAGCTTATTATGTTAATAAACAATATTTGAATAAAACTATAAATATTAATTTATACATATTAAACTCTTATTTATATATTCTATTGACAAATTATTAAAATCTATAAATATGTTAATAATATGAAATAATGTATTATTAACTAATTAATTATATAAAATACTATCCCTAATATAACAGTATGACTAGATATTTAATTATTATATCCTGTGTTGTTGATATATTAATAGTATTATGTAATGCACTTTGGTATATTACTACTTATTTGCACACTGATAAAATATTAATAATATAGGACTCATATATCAGTAAAAACATGTCAATTACTTTTTTAGCATGTTATTGTACTATTATACTTGTTATCCAGTATAGAACTTGGTTATATAGTTTTCTGTGTTATAATTATACAGATCTATTAATTATAACACTGTAATGTCCAATACTTATATTTAAATATATGGTAGTATTTTTTCCATTATTTTTTACCTAATTTTAATAGAATATCAGCAAAGATTTAATCCAAATCCATAAACATTAAAAATGATTAAAGTAATATAATAGTAACTGCTGTGATTATTGAAATTATTTCAGCATTAATCATAGTAGAAAATAAATTCACGTGCTATTTTTAAATTTATATACAATAGTAGATAATTCATATTTTCTCTATAAAATTATAGAGAGTTTTATTTATTTATTTATTTTTCATAAAAATGGTTTAGGAAAAAAAGATAAAAATCATGCAAAAATAAGCCATGAGGAGCAAAATTACAACGGGAGAGAATATACTGTAGATCACAATAGAATTAATATACCATTATATTATACTATATTACAGTATAATCTATCATTATATGTCATTAATATAACAGTTATAATGGTGGATATTACATTCTAGCACAAAAATTATATATAATTGTGTTTAAATAAATATTCATTAATTGCATACAGTTATAATTACATTACAATACAATAATATAATGTCATTCATATAATACAATGCAACTCTATGTCATATTACATTGTAAAATAATCTACAGCTGTACATATTATATTTATAGTAATTTATATCTATTGTATATTTTGTAAATACCGCTCAATATCTGGATGTAGTTACATATAACAGCAATATATAGTGAACTATATGAATAAATACACTAATGTATTATATAAATACAAAATATATAAAATGTTTTTATATTTCACATCTTTTATACATCCATATAAACATTTAAATAATTCTGTACTGAATTTTCACAGAAAATTTTACTAAAAAATGCAAATCAATAATGTCACAGCGGCTTTCCCGGAGCAGTGGCTCCGTTCACCCAGGCTAGCTCTGACACTGCCATCAGTCGGGGAACACTCCTCTGGATTTTGGGAACCAGAGGAGTGGCAGAGGGGGTTTGCCCCTTATCACGGGAGACGCCTCACCGAAGACGGAGGGAGGAGTCGGACTCAGTTGGAGGGAAAAGTCCAAGGTGTTTATTGAGCCCCACGCGGGGACATCTTAACCTCAGGGAGTCTCTCCAGCTAAACCACCCGGGGCGCTCAGCTCTGGGATTAAGTACAGGGGAGGGACTAATGGAGGAGACAATGCAGCATCCAATGAGGGAAAAGGTGGGTGTGGAACAGGGTTGGAGGGACATTAAAAGAAACCAATGAGAACATAAAGGGAGGAGCTTCCTTGGCTCCTGCCCTATCACTCGATGTCCTTACCCGAACTCTCTAGAAGCCGGGAGGAACAATGCAATGACAGGCAGGGCCCGTAGGAGGGAATGGGAGGAATATGGGAGGATTGACAGGGAAGAGGGGCAGGGACAAACCTGGGAACATAACGTTTGTCAGGAGAACAGGGGAGTACAGAACAAACCATTACGACAAAAATAAATAACGTAAAAAACAATATGACAATAAATAACACAAAGCACAATGCAACACAAGAATAATGAGAATAACAACATAATTACAGAACAATAGATCATATATTGTATTTTTAAATAATTACAGTAGAGATTAAATTGTACATTCATATATAACTATTATAGCGTATTCATATTATTAATATATTCACAACATATAAAAATATAGATAAGTATTAATATGCAATTATTGTCCTAATAATCAATTTATGTTAATTACACTATTTATTTTATTAGCCAATTAAAATTTTAAGTATTTTATATAAGTTAAATGTAAATTGAAACACAGATATAAAATATTAAAAAATATATAAAAGTAAACCTAAACAAATAAAAGGTATTTTTTAAAGATCAAAAATATTTTCAGGGACTTTTTAATGCTACAAAACAACAAAATAGCCTCTTTTGCCCCAAAATTGGTTAAAAAGAGTGGGTACCTTCTCCTATTTTTTTTAAAGGAATTTTTGAGATTGTCGGGAAAAAAACCCATGAAAATAAAATAAAAATTGGCTAAAACTCGGTCTATATATAAAAGTCTGTGATAAGGATTTTTTTTCTTTTTTTTTTTTTAAACATAGGTAATCGGGAATGTTGGGTAAAAAGAGATAATTTGGGTGATCTTTTTTCTGAAAAAAATGGAATTGGAGCATCTTGAGGGAAAAATTTGGAATAAAGAGGTTTGACTGTGAATAAAAAACAGGATTAAAGAAGGCTTCCTCAACTAATTAAGAAAAAAGTGTTGTTTTTTTAAAAACGGGGGATTTTGAAGAAACATCAACAAGGAAATGAGCATTAGGGATTCAAAAATTAGAACAGAGTGAATGAGGTTTTTTTCTTTAAAAACATATGAAACCTAAAACTCAGTTTGGGATGGCTTTTTCCCCTTAATGAATAAATTATAAAAATAAAATAATTTAAAAAAAATTAAGGGAATAAAAGTTATTTTCTTTAAAACATTACCTAAAAATTGGATTGATAAGAGGTTTTAATTAAAATTAGAAAACACACAGGGAAATAAGAAATAAAAGGGGTTTTTTTTAAGAACCAACTGCTTCTATTAAAAACAAACAAATAAAATTACTTTTTAAATAATAATATAAAAACCTTCCTAGAATAGATCTTTTTTCCCCAGGAAAAAAAAATACAATACCAGCATATAAATCTTGGGGTTTTATCCTGGAAAAATACTAAAACTGATCATTAGAATATTAGCTCAAACAAACAAACAAACAAAAACAAAGAAAATAAACAGAAATAACCAGGATGAAATGTTATTTTTTTTCTGTAGAAAGTGAGGAAAAAGGGACTTTTAACAAGAAAATTAATGAAGCATTCATGAAAAATAACAAAAAATAAAGATTCTAAAGGCTTTTAGATGAAAAAAATATTTTAAAAGGGGGGTTTTCTTAAAAATAATAAATCTGCAGCTGAAAGGTTGTTGGAGAAAATGCAGAATGAGGGAAGAGGGGAATTTTCAGGCAAAAATAAGCCCAGGGATTCAGGATTTCATTTCCTGTGGTAAAAAGCCTGGAAATAAGTACCGAAGCCAGGAAATTTGGGGATTTTGTGTGGAAAACAGGGGGTTTGCTTACCACAGAAGGGAAGGAGGAACCACCAGATCCCATCTTGTGCCATCCCTGTGAAAAACAGTCAAAATCACTAAAAGTTGCTATTTTATGGGGAAAAAATCGGAGATGTCTCCAGAAGCCTCAAATAATGCCACACAAATTACCCCCAAATGCCTTTTTTTCACCCCATGGAAACCTCTTGGGGGTTATTTTGGCCCTCACCACCCCCAAATCCATTTCAAACTCCATGAATTTTGTCCAAAATCCCCTAAATTGTTTGCCCCTGAATTCCCCAAATGGTTTTGCTTCCCAAATAGCCCCATTTTGGTCAAAATATTTTTTCCCCCCAATACGCCCCATTTTGGTCAAAATGGAATTACACAGCTGAGGCAGCCATTTCTCCCACCCCCATCCTCCCCCCAACCTTGAGGCCACATCAGAGTCTCTATCTTCATCAGATTCACTCTAAAACCAGATGAATTTTAACCCAGATCACCTACATTCATGTCAAAATGGGGTTAAAATGCTGACACGCCCTTCCCACCAACCCCTCATATTGATGCCACCTCAATACCCCATTTCCATCAAATCCACACACAAACTTTATGGAAAGGATGGGGTTTTCCCCCAGTCCCCCTACTTTTGGTCAAAATGGTTATTTTTTTGCCCAACATCCCCCAAATTTGGATTGAAATGGGGTTCAACATCCAGGAAAACACTTCATTCACCTTGTCCCACACAAAGCCTCCCAAATGCTCAATTTGGCCACAAAAAGGGAGAAAAAAACCCACCAAATTTTGGATACGAGGGCAAAAAATCTGAAATTTGGGGAAAAAGTGCACAAAACGGCAGACATCTGAGATTTGGGGGGAAATGAGCAAAAGATTAAAAAAATTGGGGGAAAACAAGTGTTTAAAACCCAACATTTTGGAAGACAAAGGATTATTTGGAGATCCTGAAAAGGGTTAAAATTAGGAAACTTGTGGGGAAAAGGGGGCAACAGCCACAAAACTGGGGAAGGGAAACAGTAAAAAAATCTGAAATCTGGGCAGAAAATATCTTCAATTTCTGTCCATTCCCAAACAATAAGGAAAACCAGGAATAAACAGGGAATGAAGCCTCTTCCCCACTCACCGGCCCCTTGGCTCTTGAATTCCCAGGATCCTGCAGACACAGAGTGTTTATCCCCAAATCACTCTTTTTATACCACATAAAAATACTCCAGCCACAGCCAAACCATGCAGATTTGGGCAGATTCAGCAGAATTCCAGGATGGAGGAGAGGGGGAGGAGCCAAGGGGGCATGACCCACAGCTCCAGAGAATTTGGGAACTGGCAGCCGGATCCTATCAGGGACAGGACGTGACAGGAGTGGAACCCACAGGGACATCGTGATAGATGTGAGTGCCACAGGGACATTGTGACAGGTGTGGGACTCACAGGGACGTCATAACAGGTGTGGGACCCACGGCGATCATCCCAAATTCCCAGAACTCCCAGAATCACTGTCCCCATGGTACCCTCCGGCCCCATGACCCCGGGGGAAGGACAGACCAAACCCAGATGTTTTCTACTAAAAATTAATGACCCAAGCCCCAGAGGGGAATTCCAGGGAATGGGAACTTCTGGCCCAAATGATTGAAAAACCTGAAAAAAATCAGCTGGAGCCAGGACAGATGATGGTAAACAGAGAATTAAAGGGCTTTTGTCTTCAAATGAAGACATAAAAATGGGGAATCCCTGAACCCCACAGCGATCCTCAAAATTGTCCAGAGACAGAGACCACCCAAAATCATTCAAGGTCCCCCAAAACCACATGGAGAGCCCCAAAAACAACCTGAGGATCCGTTCAGCCCTCTGAACTCCCCAAACCACAAGGTTCCTGCAGGGAGATGGGAGCTCCTGGGGCGCACTGGGGGTCCCTGGAAGGGTGCTGGGGTTCCTGATAAATGACATGGAAAAATTTTCAGTTGCCCTGAAGGTGCTGGATGGAGCTTAAAGACTAACTGGCAAAAAAGATGAAGGGATGTAAAGTTATGCACAGAGGATCACAAACATAACTGGAGCCAGTGGAGAAATAGGTAATGAGGAATGTGGTGGGTTTTTTGTGGTTATGTACCAAGAAGCAACAGCGCATGGCCAAAGAAAATGTTCAAGCAAAGGTCACCCGTAATATGGAAGCATTCAGTGAATGCGACCAACAGAAACTCATTTGTGGTCCCTCCAGGACCATACCCTGTTGTAAAGTTTCACCACACACATCAGATTAAAGGAGAAAGCCTTTGGTGTGTCCTGCACAGATAAAGAATGCATGCTCTCTAATGCTTAAAATTGTGTTAGAAAGTTTATTTTCCAGCCAATTTTGGTATCATTCCCTTGGATGGGCTTATGGATGTAAGGGCAGTTGAGAGTCCTGTCGGGATTTGGGGGTCCCTGGGAGGACTTGGAGTTTCTAGGGGAGATTTAGGGGGACCATGGGGGAGACTGGGGGTCTCTGTCAGAGGGATCCCAGCTCTCTGCCACTTTAACCACCCCAAGGACCACCCAAACAACATGACGACCCTCTCGATCCTCCTGGACCACCAAATCCCCTCCAGGATGCCCAGAAGCACACCACACTCCCCGTACCATAAACCTTTCCCTGGGGATCCCAAACAAGCTCTCCGGGACCCTCAAAACCACCCCAGGGACCCCCAAAACTCCCTGGGCATCTCTCAGCGCCCCCAGACCCGCAATGCCGTCCAGGGACCCCCATATGTACTCCAAGGACTCCTCAATCCTGCCTTACGACTGCCTCTAGAGCCCCCAATCCCCTCCAGGGGCCCCCAAAGCCCTCCCATGGACCCCACTCCTCCCCCGCCGCGCTCGGCGCCGCCGCTTCCCGCCTTCCCCCTCCCCCGCCTCCCATTGGCCGCAGGGCCCGCCCGTCCCCCCCCGCCAACCAATCAGCGCCCGAGCTCGGAGCGCTGGGGCGAAACCAAACGAGAGCGCGGGCGATGGAGCGGGTGAGGCCTGAGGGGTCCAGAGGGGGCCAGAGGGGGGCACTTGGGGGATCCCGACGGGGAATTTGGGGGGGTTCGGGGGGATCCCGCGTCACTCCTCCCATTCTCCCCGCAGAGGCTCAACCTGCAGCAGCGAACGGAGCGTCTGGTGCAAAGGAGGTGGGAGAGCAGCCTGGCCTTAGTGCACCTCGGGATCTCCAAGTGCCCCCCTCTGGACCCCAACATGCTCCCCCGTTCCCTGAGTGTTGCCCCGGACTCCAAGACCTCCCCAGACTCCCAAATGCCACCCCAGACGCCTAAATGCCTCCCAATTCCCTCCCTTGCGCCGTGTTCCCCAAGAGCGCCACGGGGCCCCTCGACACCCGATCCCAGGTGATGCCCCAGATCCCCCATTCTGCCCATAAGTGCCTCCTGCAGCCCCTCACAATCCTCCCCAGACCACCAGCCTTACGGGGGGCAGTGCAGGGTCAGTATTTCGGGGTCCTCGCCCCTCCCCTAACGCTCTCCTTCCCCCCAGCCAGGCCCTGCTCAGGCCGCACCCTCGCGGGCCAGAGAAGGCGAAGCCTCTGCTTGGCTCTACTCCCTGCACCTCCATCCTCGATGACCCCCTCGTCCAATGGCGCTTGAGGCGCTGCCGAGGGGAGGAGCCAGCGCTGGACACGCCCCTGGTGGGCAGGGCTCTGCTGGGCTCTGCCGCTCCCCAGGCTGCCCTGCAGGGAGTGCCACGGGGAAGGTCACGTGATCCCCCCTGGACCCTGCAGGGGGCCGTGCCCTGGGAGTCACATGACCCTGAGGCCCCAGGGCCAATCACGAGACACTTCCGCAGGCACCAGGAGGCGTCTTCACCCCAGGCTGTCTCCCAGGAACCCTGGTGGCAGGAGCCATGTTGGAGGTCACATGACACCCACAAGGCCTTCTGGCCAATGAGGAGCAGCTCGCTGGACACCCTGCAGGGGGCACTATACTCACGGTCACGTGACTCCCACGAGGTCCCCTGGCAGAAGAGCAGCAGCAGCTGTGCATCTCTGCACGTGGGGGCTCCACCCTGTGGGAAGCAAGAGTCCCAGGACCCTTTGCGGCAGGAGCCATTTTGGGGGCCACATGACGGCCCCTGGGCTCAGCGGCGTTTACCAGATTGGAAGTTATGTGATTCCCAGAGTGCCCTGCGGCCTGCAAGGGAAGCGCTTCCTGAGCCCCTTCACTGGGGAGGGCGGGGCTTGAGGTCATGTGACACCTGTGTGGGCCCACAGCCAATCAGGAGCACTGCTTGTGATGCCCTACAGGGGGTGCCATTGCAGCAGCCACTGGGTGAGGCACCAGAGGAGGCCTTGAGGGTCATGGGGTCACTTGAGGGCTGGGTGGTGCTTGTGGGTCGTGGGGTCACTTGAGGGTGGTGGGGTCACTTGTGGGTCATGGGGTCACTTGAGGGCTGGGTGGTGCTTGTTGGTTGTGGGGTCACTTGAGGACCGTGGGGTCACCTGTGGGTCATGAGGTCACTTGAGGGCTGGTGGGCATTTGTAGGTCAGAGGGTTCACTTGTGGGCGAGGGGCAGTCACTTCTGGAGTGGGGGGGGGGCTGGCAGTTGTGGGTCAGGGGTTCCTTGAGGGGCTGAGGGGGCACTTGTGGCTTGGGGAGGTACTTCTAGCTCTGGAAGTCCCTTGTGGGTCTGGGAGAACACTTGTGGGACTGCCACCCCCTGTGATATGCAGGCCCCCAAGGCTCTCTGCAGGACCCCCTGCTCCGGATACTGCGATGCCACCGCCGAACCATAAGGGGACGCCTTCGGTAGGATACCCCTGCTCCCAAATTTCAGGAGTCTGCCCCTGCACCTCCCCCAAATGCCCCTAATCCCCCCTTTGCTCTCTCTTTCCCCACCCTAGGGCCATCGAGACCCTCCTGGAATGCCCACCTGGGCACCCCCAATCCATCGTGGGGCCAATAAAGAAATGACCCCAAAATTGCACCAGGGAGGTGTGGACACTCCCAAAATTCCCTCCCTTATCTCCTCCACCTCTGGGATTGTCCCAATCCTGTCTCCCTCCATATGTCCCCAAGAGCATTTGAAGAGTTTGGGGGCTCAAAAGAGGGTGTTGGTGGGGTGCTGGGTGTCTCTAGGGGGTCCGTGAGGGTCTGTGGGGTGTTTGGAGGGGCTCTGGGGATGCAGAAGGAGGTGTATGGGGAGCGCTGGGAATCGGGAGTGATTGGAGGGGCACTGGGGGTCTGTAGGGGGTCCAGAGGAAGTCTATGGGATTTGGGGGAGGGGGACTCTAGGGGTGATGGGGGAGGTCTGTGGAAGATGTTGGGGGTCCAGGAAGGGGTTTGGGGGACTCTTGGGGTTTGGGGGACCCAGGACAGGCGGGGATGGGGGTGTCTGTAGGGGCTAGGAAGTCTGTAGGGACGCCTGGAGGGGTCACTGGGTGCATGGGGGTGGGAAACCCCCAGGCCCCTGGGGGCGAGGCTCACTTGTGTTCTTCACCTTCACGGCCGCCGGAGCTTCTGGGGTCCCCCCTCCCCTGAGGGCGCTGTGTTGGGTCACGGGTGGGGGGGTGTCAGAAACTCCCCCTGATCCCCCACAAGTCCCTCGGGCCCTCCCGCCTCCCATTGGCCGCCGGTTCCGCGCCAGTTTACTGACTGCCTGGACTACAAGCCCCGAAACACCGCGGGGCCCCGTAGAACGCCATTGGAGCCGGGACTGCGGTTCCCGTCATGCCCCGCGGCCCCTGAGAGCCCGTCAGAGCCGGGCCTGTTCCCTCACTGCTGTCCCGGCTGCTCCCCAAGTGCTTCCCTGAACCGTAAGTGCCCCTCGGGGCCCTGTAAGTACTCCTAGTTTCTCTCTCCTGACCCTCAAGTGCCCCTCAGGATCCCTAAGTGCGCCCGCCCCCCCCGCGTCCCCTACTTGGCCTCAAAATGTGTCCCCTCGGACCCCCAAGTGCTCTCCAACTGCCTCCCGGACCCCCAAGTGCCTCTCCAGGCCCTTTAGTGATCCTGCAGGCACCCCCTAACTGCCTCCCAAGAGCCCTTCAAGTGTCTCCTGGGAACTGGTGTGATGACAACGATGTAGAGAAAGACCCTGACCCTGTCGCAGTATCAGCAACAGTTCAGCCTTTAATTGAAATTTGAATCAAAGCTGCAATTGCCAATGTGGGGGATGGACAAGCCAGGAAATGGCAGGATAAACATTTCCTACATGTTGCACACATCAAAAATTTCATGGGAGTCGGGAACTGTGTGGTGAACTTCCCTGCCAGGCAGAGATCAAATCCTGTCAGGTGCAGAAGAGACTTTGGGGGCCTGGACTATACACTCCTATAAACATCCCCCCCCAAAGCCCAGAGACCCCCCCTCCATCCCCTGCAGACTCCCCACTAGATCCCAAATACTCTTAGTGTCTTCTCAAAACGCTTCATAGTCCCCTGCCCTGAACACCCTATAAACCCTCTGGACCCTCCCAAATTCCCCTCTGAAGCCTCCTGAGGCCATCTAAAATAACCCATAGATGTGCCCAAATCCACAGCACTCCCCCACACCCCCCAAAAAAGGGCTACCTCAGGTGGCCACAACTAGTCATGGACTGCCTGAGCCACTTTTTGGGCTGATAGGTATGTAGGTATAGATATAATAGAGATATAAAATACAATATAGAAAGGGGCGTCCAGGAGAGCTGGGAGGGTCTTTGTCAGAGGACAGGATGGAGGGTGAGGGCTAGATGGGATATTGGGAAGAAATGCCTGCCTGTGAGGGTGGTGAGACCCTGGCACAGGTTGTCCAGAGAAGCTGCAGCTGCTCCATCTCTGGAAGTGTCCAAGGCCAGTTTGGACAGGGCTTGGAGCAACCTGGGATAGTGGAAGATGTCCCTGCCCGTGGCAGGGGATGGATCAAGATGACCTTTGAAGTCCCATCCAACCCAAACCAGCCTGGGGTTCTAAAAGTGGGGGAGGTTTGGGGTGGGTGACCTTGGCTGACCTCAGGCGCTTCCCCAGGCTGCTCCATCACTCCCGCTTCAAAGAGACAGAAAGAGAAAACCTGAGGGAAAAGCTCCTGGTGGGGTGTGAGTCCCTCAGAAACTGCTCCAGGTCCTTTTCCATGGGGTGAGTCCCTCAGGTGGAGGCACTTGGGGCACAGAGGCAAACGTGAGGCAATCTGCTTCACTCTGTTCTTCTCCAGGGCTGCAGGGGAATCTCTGCTCTGGCACCTGCAGCACCTCCTCACCTGGGGAGCTGCTCAGAGAGGAGGGACAACAGCAGTGAAAGGGACTTGGCACCAAAGGAGGCATCAGCAGAGCAAGAAACATCTCCCAAGCTCTCGCTGGTGTCAGGTGAACTCAAACGTGAGTTCAGGTGGCTTTGGTTTGAACCAGAAAGTGAATTTAAGAGTAAGTCATGGATTTTCTCCTGTGTCATGGAATTCTCTGGAACATGGATTTGCTGCTTTAAAATGTTGTTTTACTTTCCGTAACTTGTCTGGGCTGTGTTATGCAAGAGGTCAGTGTTTCACATTTTATAAATAAAGATGATGATGCTACTTATTTAGGTTTCTTGCAGCACATCTGCAAGGCAGGTACTTTGCTCTCAAGACTTCAACTTGTGCAGAATTTACCCTTCCTGTGCTCACAATTTTCCCTCGCTGACCTAATCCCAGTGACCGTCACCTGAAATGGGAAGGCCTCCTCCCCTTAGTGTGGGGAGATTTACTCGACCCTTAGACAGTGTCCCAGGATAGCTGAGACTCTTGTGCCTTACCTGTCTGTCAGCATACCATTAGGGGAACCCTGCATTGAACCAGCCTGCTGGATCTGGAGTGTTCAGCTGAGTTAGGGAAACACCCAAAAGCAAAATGGAGAGCTGTCTGCAGCTCTTTCTCTTTATTGGAGTTTGTTCCCAGCTGCTGGCAACTACCAGCAACTGCGAAGGATTCACACTGACAGTTTATGGAATAACTCTTGCTATTAATATGAAATTGTGACAGGTTCAGGTTTTAAGGTTGGTGATAGTGCCTGAATGCAAAAATATACTTGAAGGAATATGCCTACAAGCTTTAATCCCCATGAAAATGTTCAGCATGCACTGAGTATGATTCTTACCCAATAGGCATCCCAATGGGGGAGAAGACAGGTTTAGCCTCTTGACTGACCCCAGTGGTTATGATTGAGTCTTCCCCAACTTTTACCCCATCCTTGACTTACTCTTATACAATTTCTTTGTGTTTAGGTGGAGCTTGAGTAACTCAAGTCAATATATACCTGCATTACTGCGAGATGTAAAGTATCCTCTCACTTTGCTTTTAACAATACAGTCAAAAAGAACACAGAGCTCATACTCTGTAAGTGGGGAGTCATACCTCAGGGGTGGGCACCTTTGGGATGGAGGTGTGTGTTAATATTATTAGGCTTTAATGAAGCAAATTCATCTAAGGAGAAGGATTTCACCCCAGTTGCTGACTCTGCAGCAGGACATCTATTCCTGTCTTACCTGGCTGACACATAGAATGTGATTTATCAGCTGCAAAGCACCACTGAGTTCCTGCCCCTGCAAGGATTTCCACAGAGCCTGGCTGTGGCATCTCCACTTTGTCCCACTCTCCATTCCATCCCCCTCAGCAGGTGTGTGTGGATGGGGAATCATTTTGGAATAGTTTTCAAGTCCTGCCAACTGCATTCCATCCAGGGAGCGGCAGTTATGATTTACCCTGTAATTTCCATACAGTTATAACGCCTCTTAAAACGCCAGTATAACTCCTCGGTTTCCTTTAATTGTATCTTCAGTTACCTGCCCATGGGGTCTCCAGTCATTTTCCTACATAATCCACCCTGTGACTATAGTCACTCAAACTTCTCAACAGCCAGCATTTGAGCATATTTCATGCCTTGGGACTGTGTGGTTGGTTTAGTACAAGTTGTACTGCATGGGTTATTTAGTATTAGTGGGGGTAGTCAGTCAGTTAATTGTTTCATAATCATCCAAATTTCAACATACAATGCAATTATTAGAACAAAAAGCTAAAAGGTTACTTTTAATAAAATGCCAACAGGGTGAAGCGTTCAGCTAAAAATTCCAGTAGCTGTAGGTGACAATCCAAAAAGAATGTCTCACCATCAGTGTTCTCCATCTTTCTTCATCCATTCCATTACACGGTGTATATCTTCCATGTCATGATGGATAAAGTCTCTTGAGGTTGTTTCAGCAAGCATCTCAGGTCTGCATTGTGTAACAGTTTCTTTACCAGTGTGAGGTGCATAACAGTTGGTGTATGTCGAGGGCTTTCCCCAACATTTAGGTGGTTTTAGAGTCTTTTTGCCCTCTGCAAAGTTCTGTGCCAAACGGATGAAAGAAACGAAGTCTTCAGGTTCTGATTTTTCAAGGTTGCATGCTTCATTTATTGTTTCTTATCTTACAATTTTCTCAGTGCCCAACAAGATGTTTGCAGCTGCCTGGACATCTGACGACTCCTCGACTCCTCCCAAGCTGGGCAGTCATTATCTTTTATACTAATTGCTACGTATACTTTATTTAGCATTACTTGCCAATGTCTATCACTTATACTAAACAGGTCATCTCTACCTTTACCCAATCTCCTTAAACTACTTTGTGCCAACGTCACTGCTGAAATGGAGTGAGGGAAGAAGAAGAAAGAAGCAGGAGACAACGCCCCAAATTCTCCATCTTGCCCCCATTCACTTCAATGCTAGAAGCCTAAATTTACTGTTTTTTCACCCTGTGATAAGCTAAACTACTGTATTTCACACTCTTGTGGCCTGCAACCCCTCTGGCAGTGCAGGAAGTCTCTCCCATGGACTGAGATCAAAGCCAGTGTCCCTCTGAGCTCTGGGCTGGGGTCCCAGACCCCCCTGTCCAGGTCTCTGACCCTCCAGGGCAGCCAAAGGAATGCCCTGGACTCCAACAGGTGTAGGCTGTAAATCTTGAATCAGAGCGTAGTTAGATTTCAGAAATAATAGGGTATAACAGGAGCTATAAAACTAAAATCTCATCCTGTATACAAGTACAAAGTATTAGAGTGATTACTTGTATCTACAGTAAGGTTATCTACAAATAAAAAATTGCAAGAGGTTCTCATGCAAATGCATCCTTTACCAATATACACAAGTATTGTTTCTAGGTTTTCATTGGGATGAATCTGAAAACATTTTGCTCAGTGTCAAGACAAATGTTTTGGGCCTTGTCATGGGTTAGGACAGTTTAGTTTTTTAGTTATAAAAGAATGTAAAATAATTCTCCAGGTCAGGACCTGGGAATTGCTTTAGAAGAGACAGAGACCTATCAGAGAGTTAATTAGAATATTGACATCTGTTCTGACTACTGAAATTGTTAGCTGCGACTTTGGGAAGTACCATATAAAACCTCTTGATTTCCTGTAGGTGGGCCCTTTTCCTTCTTCCTTTGGCCAGAGAGAGACAGGTAACATCGAGCTAGGCCTGCTGCTCCCCCTCTTTTTCGGGGGGGAAAGCTGGCCTGAGGCCTGGCTGGATTCCATCGGCTCCCGCGTGAAGGGGGGGGGAAGGAGATGTTGCTGTTTTGTAACAGCTACTTTCTTTAAACTTCCTTAGAGCAGAGAAAAATCTCTGCTGGGCCCCTGATGGGAGCTATGGGCACCATTTGGGCCGAGGCCACCCCAATTTACACCGAGGGGTGGGCTGAGAAGGCATTTATGATCTCACCTAGGTTTTTTTGTAATTCTAGACTGCCTGAGTGCTCCAGTCTCTAATGTTTCTGCGTGAGTTTTTCCTCCTTTATCAGCTCAGCCTTGAACATCTAACACCACAAGCTACAGAGAGAGAGAGACACAAAAACTCAGAGCAAATTTAACTCTTTCCTAGCAACATGAAGCTTCCAGAGCTTGGCCCTTCTCTGAGAGAGTAAGGAAAGACAGAGTAAACATAAAGAACAACAGCATGAAGTCAGTAGCAAGAGTAAAAAGACTATTAAGACAGAGGGTTGAAGAGTTGGTTGTTCTATTCTTACTTGAGCCATGAAAATGAACTCTATATTTAGGTCATTCCTGTAAATCATGAGAAAGAGATGCATTTGGGGAGATGATTGTTTTGCGTAGAGATTTAAGCAAAGATGTTTGTGATGAACTAAGTAATATCCTATAAAATGCTTGAACAGAGATAAAGATGAGAAGCTTTCTGAGCCAGTGAAGAAGTGAGAAGGTATCTCTGTACCTTGAAGTGAAGAATCCTTTGCTTTGAAGTTATTCATCTTTAAAAAGTGACACCCCAGTATGCAAAAGTCTAAGACCCATGACCCATAAGCAGCTTGAGAAACTGCTCCTGGGAGGAGTCACAAAGGCAGGTTTCTCTGGGTGGTTGTTTTTGTGACAGTTTAAAACCCACAAGAGAACTGTTCTAAGTTGTCAGTGAGATCCATGACTCAAAAGGATACTCTTCCCCTAATGAATTGATGAAAAACTATTATCAGGTAGTGAAACTGACTGAAAATTACAAGTTTTGTCTCTTTATGTTGTTTTGTAAGAAAGTGAACAGTTTGTAAGAGGAGGAAAAAGTGTTTTTGAAGTTTTCATTCCATTTTAGTTTTTTTCCAACTTTCTGTTTTTCTGTTCTTTTAGTGTATGTTAATAAACTATTTGTTAATTTTAAGGTTAAGCCTGCTTTGTTTTTCTCCTAGTCTCTCACAAAAAAAGTAAATACCAACACCAAAATTTAGTGAACATGAAACCACTACAGCCTTGATGGTGTTACTTTTGCAAATGAATCCTTGTTGCTCCTGCACAATGCATGTGTTGATATTGACTGCCATTGATTTCCATCTTTTCGGGCCTATAATCTATGCTCCAGAGGATAGAGTACAGTCCCATCGTGATTTAAACCTAATGCAATGATTTGGTATATTTCATTTACCAAAGCATTGCATATTGTTAACATGAAAGCTGTGGCTGTGCTGCTCATGGGATCATAGGTAAAATTGACTGGTGTCTTGGTTTGAAAGATAGGTATTTGTTAGGGAGGGGCGGGGCCTCTCTAGGAATGGGGAATTCTAATCCCCTCCCTCCAAGTTATTATAATTTAGAAGATTAAAGAGGCTTTTCAAGCAGGACTATGGGGAAAGGAATAACAGTTCTTTACTAGTAAGTATAACAAGGCAAACAAACAACAACAACTACAGCATTAATAATAAACAGAACCAGGAACCTCGAGGGCCTTTGTTTCACAAAGCCCAGGGCAGTCTGATCTCTTGGGACCCCGAGAGCACCAAGCTGGAATGGTGGAAACTCCCGGGCTGGTGGCTGGGAACAGCAGGATGTCCCTGACAGGCAGGGGGAATGTCCTGGCAAAGTGAGCAGTGCTGAAGGAACGGCAGCTCCCAGACAGGGCTGGCTCAGCTCCAGCAGGGCAGGCGAAGGGGCTCAGAATTCCTGGGCACACAAGAAGCAGATGAAGGTAGTTCTCCCAGGACTGGACTTCCTGTTGACAGTGGACTCCTCCCACAGCAAGCAGCAGCCTGGTCATCCTCTCCGATGCTGAGAGCAAGAAGAAATGCCCAGCTCCCCCAGCCCTGTCCTTTTCCCTCCCCAAAACTCATATGATCTTCCCCCTCCCAGCCACGTCTTTTGTGTTGGTCAAGCACCATCTAAGCACCAGTACTTAGTCTCTTAGAAATTTAGGGGGAAAAAATTCTCTAAGACAAAAAAAAAAAAAGGAACAAACCTAACCCCCAACAACTGGGTACCACCAGGATTGGAATTTCCTTTCAAATTTAATCGCATTGTTCCAAATGACCTTTCAAATTTCAGTGGGTTAGGTACCTTCTTTTCCTTCCCCTCTGACTGCATCCACAGATGAACTTGAATGAAACTAAATGCTAAAGAGATAGTAGTTTAACGACACTAAGTACATCTATCTTTAATTAATGGTCCTTTTCATTTATTCTCTCCTCTGAGGTAATATATCTGTTATGAGCCATTGATTAATTCTCAAAGCCAAAAGGGAAGGTCATAGAGGGTGCTGCAGTTTATTTAAGTCGTTGTTAATTGTGACTAGTTGGTTTATTATTACTTCAGAGTCTATGCCATTTAGAACTCCCAATCCTGTTCCCAGTATGAAAAATAAAAGTTCACTCTTCAGAATACTTTTTAAAGTTTAATAAGGGGATAAAAGGGAATGTCCAGTGCTGGGATGTTCCTGGCTATTGGCCAAAGGACATGTCAGCAAATTAAGGCAGTATTACCTATATACTGTTACTTTACTGAGGTTCATACATATTCATAAGTTTCATGCATTATTCAAACATTTTTGGGAGTTTTTGATGTTGCAGGAACTCTTTATTGTTTTGGTTTTATACTCTGACTTATCTGCATGGCATCCCAATGATCAGGTCAATATATTTTATTACTTCTTGTAGTTTTATCTTGTTGTTTTACACTCTCTTGATGAGCAGAGTTAATAAGTTCTTCTCTAATTCTCTTCTGATGCTCTGGTTTGTGTCACTGTTACCACGTGGTGAGGTCAGTCAGCAGATGTGGGAAACCACATAATTGCTTTACATTGCTCTTAGTTACATAGAAGTATTTTAACATTTTGTTTTGCTAAGGCCTACAGTATAATATAGTTATCATACTAGTATTTCCATAAGCTAACAGTGTATACACAGACATAAGATATTCATCACACTACTATTTCTATAGGCTATATGGTGCATACTTAAAATTATAGATTATGTTATATTAGCAAGCAGCTAAAAGGAGTTACAAATTGCACCATATTTCAATACTTATAATCAATAACAATATGTAAAAGCTAGTACATAAATGCAAAAGCCAATATTATAGGGTCATTCTTAATGGATGCCAGTCACATCATCCTGGTTCACCTGGGTGAGGTGAGAACTTATTTTTACAACCATCTTGCAAGCAAGCAAGCTGGTTGGATTGCAGAAACATTATTCTGCATTAACAGCTTAACTCATCTGAGAGACCACATTGAGTTAAATAACCCTTGCTATTGACCTGTATTTTTTTATTAAGGACCAGTGTTGCAGATGGGAGGAGACAGTTTGATAGGAGGTGGAGTTGTTGGAGGCTGAGTGGTTAAATTTGTTTCTTCAACAACAATTTAGAATTGAAGACCCAAGCTTGATCGAGAGTTGAGATCTCATTCGCCATGCAGGTGCAGGGTGGGGTTTTCCTCCAGCAAGCAGTGGGCTGATTAAAAGAAGACTCAAGGAGGTACAGTGACCCGGAGCAAGCAAAAGGGGTGTGATATGGCTCTGAGGGAGTAGCATGGCAGCTTGCGTCGCAGTTCACGCAGGCAGGGTAAGCAGGCAGGGCTGCAGGTTTCCTCCTGTTAGTGAGGTTCTTAATTTGCTGTTCTGTTGGTTGGTTTTTGGGGTTTTTTTGTTAGTAATGTTTTCTACATGATCAAAAACTGCAGTTAGTAAAAGTGTTTATAGCCAGGTAGAACCCTCCATAAAGGATGTGTCTGTCCAGACCCATTCCTGTACAGAGTGTACAAGGGGGCGTTGTAGAAGAAGCCTGCCTGTGATGTGAACAAGTAAATTATTTCCTTTTGCTGGTGGCTGAGCTTAGGGAGGAAGTTGAAAGACTAAGGATTATTAAGGAAAGTGAAAGGGATTGGTGGAGTTCTGCCCTTCCATCCTTGATGGAGGCCCGCCAGGAGTCAAGGTCTCATGCCTCCCACTGTCAGGCAATAGGAGGACACCTGGTGGATGAAGGGGAGTGGAGATGGGTCTCTACTCAGGGAGGTATTAAAATTCCTCCTGACCCCCATTACCTGCCCAGATGCCCCTTCAGAATAGGTATGAGGCCCTGGGTCTAGCAGGTCAGCTGGACAACATAGAAGAAAATTATCTGCCCAGTGGGCCTCCCAGTTACACTTCATCTGTCAGACAGATCACCACTTCTAACTTAAAAAGAAGGAAGAGTAGTCATGGTAGGTGACTCCCTTCTGAGGGGAATAGAGGACTGCATATGTCGACCAGGCCCAACGCATGGGGAGGTCTGCTGCCTCCCTGTGCCATGCGACTGAGAGACGGGACTTCAAAGGAGGGGTGCACAAAGTAGTCCAAGCAAGAGGCTCAAGCTAAAAGAAATCACAGACCTGAGCAAAAGGAAGTTGGAGTCTGAGTTGAAGTCATTGGAGTCCAAGCAAAAAGGGGTCGAAGTAGCTTAATTTCCTCTCAATTCAAGCTTATATATTGTTAGGGCTCCAAGCAGTTACAGCCCTAAGCAGTCACATCCTTAAGCAGGAATTTCCCACTAGTTACAGAATTAGCCTATTTTTTGCATTACTTGGTAGCCTTACAAAACTACGTAGTTTCAAAAACATTGATATCTGCATATGCTGCACTTTCCCAGTTCTTCTCATATCTGTGGTTGCTTATCCCATGGCTTATATCCCACCAAGGCCAGGATATCATTAAGCTTGTCTTGGTTTTGAAAGACAGTTGTCTGCCAAGGAAAACTAGAGCCTCCCTTGGAATGGAGAATGTAAAACCCCTTCCCTCCAAATTATCATAATTTTGCAATTAGGGGCTTTCAGGCAAAGATATGGGACTAGGAGTTGAAGGTGATTTTTGAAAAGAAAGAAAAACAAAATGAAAACAAAAACATGGGGAACAGCCAGAGTCAAACACCTTCTTCACAGAAGTAGTGGTGAATGCTCCATTTATTGAGGGTACACAGGGTTCTTATATACATATATCATTCTTGTGCATAAGCTGTTCACATGGCATATAAAAAAATGTTTTTACAAATATATTAGAGGCAAAGGAAGGGTAAGACCAACCTTTGTTCTCTATTGGATGTGCAAAGGAACTTAGTAACTGCATATGAGGAGAAGGCAGAGGTGCTCAACGCCTTCTTTGCTTCAGTCTTCCGTGGGAAGACAGCTTGTCCTCAGGGCAACTGCCCTCCTGGGTTGGTGGATGGTGTCAGGGAGCAGAATGGTCCCCCTGTTATCCAGGAGGAGGCAGTTAGAGAACTGCTGAGATGCTTGGATGTTCATAAATCTATGGGCCCAGATGGGATCCATCCCAAGGTGATGAGGGAGCTGACAGATGAGCCTGCAAAGCTGCTCTCCATCATTTACCAACAGTCCTGACTCACTGGTGAGGTTCCAGGTGACTGGAAGCTGGCCAATGTGACACCATTCACAAGAAGGGTGGGAAGGAGGATCCTGGTAATTACAGGTGAATTTGCCTGACCTCAGTACCTGGTAAGGTGATGGAGCAGTTTATATTGAGTGTCATCATGCAGCGCCTACAGGATAGTCAGGGTATCAGACCCAGCCAGCATGGGTTTAGGAGGGGTAGGTCATGTTTGACCAGCCTGGTCTCCTTTTATGACCAGGTGACCCACGTGGTGGATGTGGGAATGCTGTGGATGTTGTGTATTTGGACTTCAGCAAGGCTTTTGACACTGTCTCCCACAGCACACTCCTGGAAAAGCTGGCAGCCCACGGCTTGGACAGGAGCACTCTTTGCTGGGTTAAGAACTGTCTGCATGGCCGGGCCCAGAGAGTGCTGGGGAACGGTGCTGCATGCAGCTGGCAGCCAGTCACCAGTGATGTTCCTCAGGGGTCTGTGCTGGGGCCAGCTCTGTTCAGGATTTCTGTTGATGACATAGATGAGGGTATTGAGTTTTTATTAATAAATTTGCAGATGACACTAATCTGGGAGAGTGTGTCGATCTGTTGGAAGGTAGGATGTCGCTGTGTCCACCACACACCTGGACGGCGCTACCACAGGCTAGCTCAGTTTCTGCCAGTTTCAGAGGTTGGGGTCGCAAGTCAGGCAGGTGACCTCCTTCCTGTGAGCCCTTGGTTCCCCCACACCCGTGGATGGACTAGATGGTAGATGCAATGACAGCAACAGACAGAGGGACGACTCTCTGAGTAGGTTTTATCAAAGGGTTTATTAAGGGGAGTCCGACCGGGAGCTCCACACCTCACCAAAACCTGCTCAGGAGAGCCCCGATCAAGGCTTGTGCACAAACTTTTAACTGGGGGAGATCAAGGGGTGGTGACAACGGGTCAACCAACCAGGGTCTCAAAGGGCGTAACTGCAGGGGGTGTCAACTCTTAAACAAAGAACCAATCACAAGAGGGGGGTCGGGGATTTCACGGGCACCAGCCTATCACTCAATGCCCTCCCTGGAACTTTCCAGAATCCAGGGAAGGGCCCCAGAGTGACAGACAGGGCACTCAAGATGAGAGAGAGGAGATTGACAAGGACAGGTGAGGGAAGGGGATGATTGACTTAGAATATTGCATAACAAACGTGGGAGAGAAACCATTGGGGAAAAAACGGGGGTAAAGAGGAACAAACCATTACCAATTTCAGTATAAAAACCTGCCAAACTTAACAAAATCAAAACATGCACCATCACAGTAGGAGGGTTCTCTAAAGAGACCTGGAATAGTTGGATGGGTGCGCAGAGTCCAGTAAGATGAAGTTTAGTAAGTCCAAGTGCTAAGTCCTGCATTTTGGCCACAATAACCCTCTGCAGCACTCTAGGCTGGGGACAGTGTGGCTGGACAGTGCCCAGGCAGAAAGGGACCTGGGGGTACTGATCAGCAGCTGTCTGGACATGAGCCAGCAGTGTGCCCAGGTGGCCAAGAAGGCCAATGGCATCCTGACCTGGATCAGGAATGGTGTGGCCAGCAGGAGCAGGGAGGTCATTCTTCCCCTGTACCTGAAACTGGTCAGGCTACACCTTGAGTGCTGTGTCCATTTCTGGGCCCCTCATTTTAGGAAGGATGTTGAGGTGCTTGACCACCTCCAGAGGAGGGCAACAAGGAACACAAGTCCTGTGAGGAACAACGGAGGGAGCTGGGGTTGTTTAGCCTGGAGAAAAGGAGACTCGGAGGCAACCTTATCACTCTCTACAACTTCCTGAAGAGTGGTTGTAGTCAGGTGGGGGTTGGTCTCTCTCTCTCTAGGCAGCAACTGACAGAATGAGAGGACACAGTCTTAAGATGCACCGATGGAAATACAGGTTGGATATTAGGAAAAAGTTTTTTATGGAAAGGGCGATAAAGTGCTGAAATGGTCTGCCCAAGGAGGTGGTGGAGTCACCATCCCTGGATGTTTTAAAAAAGACTGGATGTGGCACTCGATGCCATGGTTTTGTTGAGGTGTTAGGGCATGGGTTGGGCTCGATGATCTTGGAGGTCTCTTCCAACACAGTGATTCTGTGGTTCTGTGATCTGTCCAGTGACATATTACAAGTGTTGGATGGAGTATTCTAAAGGTGTGCCAGTACTTATGCTTAAAAGAGCAAGTGTTTCTCCCTTTGGCATTATGTGGAACACCTTTTCCTTCAACATAGTTCATAACAGTAAGACTGTTGTCATGCACTTGGTGTTATTTTGAACTCGACATCTTATCAAGATGACACTTCCTTTAATTCCCTTTAGAGATGGGAAGTGTTGATTTTCACTCTCCTGTGTGATAGTCCATTCCTGTTTGTAGGTGATATTGTGCAGTACCACTTTAGATAAATTTAGGCCCGGTATAGGCATGTCAAAAAAGCTGATATTCCTCTATTCATGGCCACCCTGTTGTACCCACATTCCACTATTTGGGTTCTACAATTAAAAAAAATCAAGTGATGGTTCTACACCCAGGTTTCCCTTGAACAAGATGTGAAGCACAGGTTGTGTAAAAGTTAAATTGTACCAACAATCTGATTCTGATATCTAGTAACAACAATTGTTCCTTGGTTTTGTAAAATTGATATGGTATATTTTAATTTCTGAGGAGTTCTTGTGAGAAGACCCATCGATGGCTCCACATCCTATTTTATTCCTTTCCAGGAATAGCTTCAGAGTGCAAATATTTCAGAAATGTCATGGGGTTTAGGAATGGTCTTGATTCCTACATCATCAATTTTTTCCCATTCCCACTTGTTATTCAGCTTCATTTACAACCACAACAACAAGGTTCAAATTGTCCTTACCTTTGGGTAGAATCCCAACACTTATGGTGTACTTAACTGTCTTGGATTATGTAACCTAAAAATGTGTATTCCGTTTCATCTGTTGAAAGGTGTTTTTTGGGAGATTTTTTATCCTTCTCTTGTAACTCCAGTGGGGAGGGGGGCGGATGCCTTCTGATAATGGCCCAGCCATTAAATCCAGGTGGGGCAGTGTTTCTTATCCCTTTCACCACCCCTCCATCCTCCAGGAGGACATCTTCTGATAAGGGGCCATTAGGGCCCACCAATGCCATGACACATTCCATCATCCCATTGTGAGATGCTCCACACAGTGAGGAGGAGCCAGCTGTTCCTAGCTAGATAAAAACTGGGACTGAAGGACAAAAGGGATCTGGTTTTTCCACTGGATTCCTGGAGGAAGATGGACCCATCTCGTCGCCACTGGACTTTCTACGGGACCATCTCTACTCCACAAGAACCACATCTGTTACTCCAGGAGGATTTATTTGGACTGCTTCCAACACCCTGAGCAACAGGGTGCCAGGTCGTATCCCTGACTCTGTCAGGGTTTTTTCCAGGATTTTTGTTTGCTTCCTTGCTTGTTATTTTTGTACTACTACATTTGTGTTTTCTTTTTTTTTAATATTCCTAGTAAAGAACTGTTACTCCCATTCCCATATCTTTGCCTGAAAGCTCCTAATTGCAAAATTATAATAAGTTGGAGGGAAGGGGGTTTACATTCTCCATTCCAAGGGAGGCTCTAGTTTTCCTTGGCAGACAACTGTCTTTCAAAACCAAGACATTAACATAGGCTTGGGACCAAGGTCGTTCCACACCTTGATTATGAGTTGGGAGGAGTTGCATTGTCAGGGCACAGAATAGCATCATAAATCCGACCTGCCATCCTCTATGTCTCCAGATAATGATACCTGGCAAAAATAGTATCACAGCTAAAACTAATGACAGTATTTCTTGTATACATTCAAGGCTGGTGTGGCGTAATCCATCCATCCAGGTGCAGTTCATTCAGCGTTCCTTTGCAACAGAAAAGAAAGGAAATATGCTTGGTTGAAAATAGAACTAACAGTGTTAATTAAAAAGACAGTTTTGAGATTCAGGTAGATTCTCCACTACTTCTCAAAGTGCTTGCCACTTGACTATTGCAGCTTCCCCTGCAGTTTCAGGGGGCTCTCCTCCAATCACATTATTTGGAGAGAGTGAAACTGTTTGTAAAATTTTGGGAAGTGTGAAGTACAATCCTGGAGGAATGTTAATACTCCTGTCGGAGTCTCGTAAAGGTGTATGGCACTTCCTTCCAGGCAAGCACAAATTTTGCTTTCACAGAATCACAGAATGACTAGGTTACAAGAGACCTCTAAGAGACCTCCAGTGCACGTTCACTGACAACACTGAGCTGTGTAGTGCAGTCAAATGCTGGAGGGAAGAGAGAAATCCAGAGAGACCTGGACACGGTTGTGAGGTGGATCTGTGCAAACTTCATGGAGTTCAAAAAAGCCAAGTGCAAGGTCCTACACCTGAGTCAGGGCAAAACCAGGCACAGCTATAGGTTGGGTGGAGAAGAGATTGGGAACCCAGAGAGGTCATGGATATCTCACAACCCTTGTAGTGTTCAAGGCCAGGTTGGGTAATGCCTTGAGCAACCTGTTCTAGTTGAGTGTCCCTGACCATGGCAGGAGGGTTGGGACTAGATGATGTTTAAGGTCCCTTCCAGTCCTTAATATTCTCTGATTCCATGAAATCTGATGCAAGAAACAGTGATAGAAGTCCCAGGTGGGCAATGTCAGAAATAGTGAGGTCTCCTCAGGAGACTCAGCATCAAGATCACTTGGAGAATGCTTTTATTACGACTTCTTTAAAATGAAAAACAATTAAATATTCCTGTTCTTAAAATGAAAAAATCCAGAGTCTGCACTTTGAAATCTTCCTCCATAACAACACTACAGATCAAATCCAATTAGCTGTTACAAGCCTTGAAGACTTGAAGACAATTGAAGAAAGAGAATTCCTGAGGGCTTTCTTGTATTTTAGTGAGGCCTGTGGTAGATTTAGGGCTGAGTCCAAGATCCTCAGGGATTGATAGAAGGTTGAAGAAGCTGCTCAAGGAGGCAGAAACAAAACTCCAAGTCCCTTGGAGCATCACTGGGTCCCAGTGAGGGCAGGGAGTGCCAAAGGCTCCCCAGGCACTGGTGAGAGCAGATCCTTGAGGCCAGGATTGCAGGGAGCCAAAGGCTGTGAGCAGGGAACTGCAATGCTGAGCAAGGCCTGGGCTGGCTGGAGGAAGCAGAAAGGCCAAGCCCTGAGGCCAGGCCTGGCACAGCAGGGCCTGTCCCTCACGGGTGGCTCGGGGCTGTTTGTGGGGCAGGGGGATGGCAGGGGCAGCAAGGACAGATGTCATCAAGCTGCAAGCCCTGCCAGGCTCCTCAGGGAGGGGTGAGGCAGAAGCAAAGTGCAGCCCCTGGAAGGAAAGTTCCTTCTGTGGGGCCTCCAGAGGCGCTGCCAGAGCCCAGGGGACAAAGGCCTGGGTGCCTGTGGCCCTGCCAGCCCTGCCCAGCCCTTGGCCATCTCTCCTGCAGGCTGTGCCCCCTGTGCGTGCTGCTCCTGTGCCCTGGCCAGCTGCACACACCCATCTCGCTGTCCCCCCCAGCATTTCTCAGCCCAGCATTTCTGTGCCCTCCCTGGGCTCCCTGCACCCAGCGCTGCCGGCTCCTGGCACACAGAGCCAGGGCATGGCCCAGGCTCACGCTGGGACACCTCGAGCATCCAAATTCTACCCTGGCAGGGACTTTTCTTTTTCCTCACCTCCAGGCTGAACCTTCCAAGCTGCACTTTGGGGAGGTTTCCTTTTCTTTCCACTCCCAAGAATCCTCTGAAACCATCCTTCAAGCAGTTGCAGGATGAGCCCTGGGCTTCCTCTTCAGAAGGTCCAGCTGCCCATAGCCCTCAGATTGTCCACAAAGGCTCCAAAGCCCATCCTGTCAGTCCTGCAGAGCCTCTCCAGCTCCTCATTGCCCAGAACAGGGAGCCCCACACCCAGACACACCAGTCCAGATGTGCCCTCGGGCCTGTGGTGCCTCTGGCAAGGGAGTCAAAGTTGGATTCAAACTGTGAAGTTTCTTGTAGTGCAAATGGGTCCCCCTGAGAGATGTTACTGAGAAAATATCCCCAAAGCTGGAGGCAGTGTTGGCAGGTCACACAATCACCGAATCACTGAATCATTAAGGTTGGAAAAGGTGTTCAATGTAATCTAGTCCATCAGCCAACCCAACCCCATTATAGTCAACCATATCCCCAAGTGCCACATTCAAGTACCCCTTGAATTCTAGACCTCCCTGGAAATTTTTTTCCAATGACTGAACACTCTTAACAGTAAAATTGTTTTTTAATATCTGATCTAAACCTCCATTGGCCCAATTTAAAGCCATTTCCTCTCATCCTGTCACTTTTGTCCTAGGTTACGATGTAAGATGTGCCCAAAGTATGCATTCTATCACCATCTACATGAGATGTTGAAACTAGGTTGGGCAGGGTTTCCCTTGCCCCCTGCCTCCAGACTATCTTCTGTTAATGGCCCATCAATGCCCTGCTGCATGACTCATAGATAACTCCCTCCAGGAGCTATCTCTGTTTAATGGGCAATCAAGGACCAATTGCAACTCATAGAATGATACCAGCCCATTGTGAGATGCTCCAGCCAGTGGGAGGAGCCAAGCATTCCCACCTGGATATAATCTGGGATTTGGGACATCACTGGTAGCCTTACCCTCTGGATTCCCAGAGGACAAGAGTTACTAGATCTTTCTGTGTGATCGCTGCTTCAACAAGACCACTTCATCTGGACTGCTACCTCCACCACAGGGTATTGGGTTGTATTCTGACTATGTCAGTGATCTTTTGTATGATTGCTTTTATTTTATTTTGTTTTGTTTTGTTGTGTTTTGTTTTATTTTATCTTTTCTTTTTCCTCCTATTAATTTTTTTTTTCTGACTTGGAGTCCCTTGCTGGTTTTGCTTTCAAGCCAGCACAATTTGAAACAGGACAGAAGAGATTGAAGACCACCTTGACACACAAAAAGACTCTAAAACTCAGAGACAAAATTTTAAAGTAGGCATGTGATTTATTCAGCACTGGACGAGATGTGGGATAGCTCCCAAAGGCATGCGCAGCCCCTTGCTCACTCGCATTTTCTTTTAAGCTCTAGATTGTTACATATGCGTCATGTTTTGCAATACACATGTATATTCATCCCTTGGCTCCCCCCCTCTCCGCTTCATATGCTAATCATCTTATCAGTCCTTTGCGCCTGCGCAGTTGTGTCTGGTGGTCGTCTCGGGGGTCCCAAAGGATGAAGTAAAGTTGTCTTCCTCAGAGATGAACTTCTGACCCCGCTGCCTTGCGCATGCTCACTATCCTCCAGTCATAGTTCATGCTGTAGGGCCAGTCTTATCTGGTCCTAGGGGCCCAAGGACCCTCGTTATCTCAGTGTCTCTGGTATTCCTGTATTCTTGTCTCCTGTTTTGGTAAGCATCCTTCCCCTTGTCAGACATTCATGCATTCCTCCTTGTTCTTGCACTTAGTCCTGCTTCTTCCCTTCTCAAGCAACTAATACAGTACAAAGAGCAGTGGATATTAAGCAATACACATCATCTGGATGCCTATTCTTAACCAATATTTCCTAATTTTTATGGTTGGTATCCTCTAGTTTCCAATCCCATGTTTCATCCTCACTAAAACTTCTTTTTGGGTAGTTTTATAGAGCAGTTCCCCTTGAGCCTTCTTTTCTCCAGACTAAAGAATCCCAGTTCCCTTAGCTGCTCCTGGCAAGATGTGTTTTCTAGACCCTTCCCCAGCTCTACTGCCCTCTCTGGACTCACTCCAGCTCCTCAATGTCTCTCTTGCAGAACTTCCTTCCCAGCATTGGACACAGGACTTGAGGTGGCACTCAGTAGTGCCTACTGCAGAGGAACAATCACTGCCCTGGTTCTGACAGCCACACTGTGGCTGATCCAGGCAATGTGCCACTGACCTTCTTGCCCACCTGGCAAAAAATCCAGCTGGCTCAAATCCAGCTGGCTGCCAACCAGAACCCCCAAGTTCCTTCCTGTTGAGCAGCTCTCAAGCCACTCCATCCGCAGCCTGGAGCATTTCATGGGGTTGTTGTGACCCAAGGGCAGGACTCCACTTGGCCTTGTTGACTCTCACACCATTGTCCCCAGCACATCAATCCAGCCTGTCCTGATCCCTCTGCAGAGCCTTTATGCCCTCCAGCAGATCCACACACCCACACAAGCTGGTGTCATTTGTAAACTGTTGGGGATTAGATTTGTTTCTTTTTTGCTTTTAGAATTTTTCCCATAAATTGCTAGGAAACCAGTTACTCAGTTGTCCTAGGGTGACTTTATGATGCTTGTATCCCCTGTCGTCTGTTTTATTTGTGGTGTCTATTGAGTTCTGTGCCTTTAAGACTGGTTCAGGGAGCAAAGGGGGAGCAAGAAGAAGCACGGAGTTTGTTTTGAGAAAACTGCCTGACTCCTCCACATTCTTCTCCAGACAGGGTGTTTGGCAGAGGCTTGGAGAGACTGCAGGACAGAGATCTTTTTGCTTTTAGTTAGTTTTAGCTAGCTAGGGCAGAGAAGTTCCCTGGACTATTTTTTTTTCTTTTTCTTGGGACTGTTTAAACCTACTCTAGACTGAAAAAACCCAGGGGAGCACTGGGGCCTGCACCTGCGCCCCACCAGGGCCTGGACTTCGGCATTTTCCAGCAGCACTGGAGGGACTGGGACTGATGAGAGACTGAGAGAGAGACGAGCTACACCTATGGCAAGAACGTTCTCAATTTGCCATCTCACTCCAGAACAAGAGGGTTTATTGTTTCATATTATTCACTCTTTGTACTTGTATGTACTTTGTTTGTTAAGTAAAATAGTTTTTTCCACTTTTCTCTGAGGAAGTTCTTTCCTGGACCAGTTGGGCTGTTTGGATTTGCTCCCCAGAGGGACCCCATTCAGGGGTTTTCTCCCAAATTTTTCCTAAACCAGGACATGGGTACTTACAGGTACTTAAACAGAACAAAGGGGCCAAAGGAGAGGAGTTGTAGCACCTGGCTACACTTCTTTGGATCTCTGGGAGGGGAATTTTGGGGCAGGAGAAGGATGGGGCTGGAGGCAACTATGCTCTCTTGCTCTCAGCATCAGAGAGAGGATGGCCAGGCTGTTGCTTGCTTTGGGAGGAGTTCACTGTTACCACCAAATCCAGTCCTGGGAAATCTATCATTATCTGCTCCTGTGCCCAGGAATTCTGAGCTCACCTCCTCCTGCCCTGCTGGGCTGTCCCTGTCCTGCCATTGCCGCTTTTTTGCCACTGCTTTGAGGCTTTTTGCTACTCTGTGGCCCCGCACTCCACCTGCCGGGACATCCCTGCCATTCCAGTTACCACTGCAGAGCTTCTGATATCTTACCAGCTTGGGATTTTCCACCGTTCCAGCTTGGTGCTCTCAGTCCCACAGGGGCACCAAGATCAGACTGCCCTGGGCTTTGTGAAACAAAGCCCCTCGAGGTTCCTGGTTCTGTTTATTATTAATGCTGTAGTTGTTGTTGTTTGTTGGCCTTTTTATACATACTAGTAAAGAACTGTTATTCCTTTCCCCATAACTCTGCCTGAAAGCCCCTTTATTTTTCTAAATCATAATAATCTGGAGGGAGGGGATTTGAATTCTCTATTCCGAGGGAGGCCCCGCCCCTCCCTAGCAGACACCTGTCTTTCAAACCAAGTCATGAACTTAGTGTGATGTTGTAACAAACAGATGGGTCTCAGTTTCCTCATGCCAAAAAAGCCAAATCTTTATTATATAGGTCATATTTTGCAGGATTTTTAGTAGGCACTATGTCAGATCTAATTGATTAACAATATACTCACAGTTCATTGGTTGGTACGTGGTATTTTGCATATCTATGAAATGTCTTTATTTTTAGTTAGTTTACATACTTTTTCTACTGGTTCTTAGAGAACAGTCTACTTCTTATTACAGGTGCAACCTGTTTCTGTCTCCAAGAATAGATTGTTTGTGTCAACAGACTTTTCATTCATCTGATTCTTTCTCACGGGAACTCACAAACTGCTTAGCATCACTTAGAAGAAGTTACAGGCTGGTAATTTAGTAGAGCAAGGCCTGATTTTATGAAGCCTTTCTTTTATAATATCTCTACCTGTCTGCCACAGTGTGACTTCCACTTGATCCCCTCATCCCGATCATCAATAAAGATGTTAAATAGACTGGCCCCAACACTGACCCCTGCGCTGTTATGGGTAGAGTGGGAGCTTCAGACAAGCCCTGTCTTAGGCTAAGATTTTTGGAGACAGCTTGAATTACATGGCCTGCACTTAAACTGCTCTGGCTCGCAAGTTCTAAGAGTGGCAGATCAGGCCTATTATAAAATGAGTAATTTATTGAATAGATAGGAGATAACAGACAAAAGGTAATGAACAGTTATTTACTACACAGCATAAAACAGCTACAAGTAAATTACATGAAACAGTTATCATGGGTTGGCACAGTTTTATTTCTAGTTATAGAGAAATGTGGAATATTTTTTCCTGCCAGGACCTTAGCGTTGCTTTGGGGGGGCGGGCTGGGAGGACAGGGACCTATCAGAAAGCTAGCCAAGATATTGGCAGCTAATTTAACCAATAAAAATGCCAAATGTGACTTTCAGAGTACCCATTTAAAATCCTCATCCCAGGGAAGTCAACCTCTTTCTTTTGAGATGTCCAAGAAGTAACATCGTGGGCAGCAGGGGACCCGGGTCAGGCCCCGCTGCCCTCTGGGCAGCCGGGACAGGCCTGACCAGGCCTCCGGAGCTGCTGCCTGAACTGGGGGAGCGGCCCGGGTTGAGCCCTTTTCTCCTGGCTGCCAGCAGGAAGAGAAAAAAGAACACCTCAGCAATGCCACGTGCTTACAGCTTTGTGGCAGCTCCAAGCCTGGCCGCCCTGGATAAGACCAAGGGGTGGAAGACGGGACTTCCACCAGTTTCCCTTATCAGCACAGCTTTGCACCTCTACAGTCCTGCAGCCTGGGGCAGAGAGAGCACATGGCCCCTGCAAGCCTGGGCAGATTTAACCTCTTCCTAGCAACATGTAGCTTCTAAAGCACAACCCTTCTTTGAGAGAGAGAAGAAAGTAAACAGAAGGTATATAGAACAGACACTGCAGGAAGTCAGTGGATTAGAAGTGAAAGAACTGATAATATAATTGGAATAGGATTGAAGAAGTAGACATTTTTAACTGGACTTCTCTGAAGTAAACTATGGAGAAATGGACTGTTCTTTGTAGCATCTTAATGTTGTTGGGGAGAATGCTAATTCTAATCAAAATTAAGGACTGATGTGATTAAGATTTAATTGAGAACTTTAAAGCCCCTGCTCCTGGGTTAAAGGGAGGTCTCAGCCTTTGAGACAAAGATGATTTTAGACTAGAAGAAGTATTCATAAACAGTACCTCAGATACATTGAGAGGCCTATAAGTGGCAAAGAAATAGGCTGCTGATAGAACATCACAGTCTGCAAAAACTCCGAGTAGTAGCAGATGTGTGACATTAAGAGCCACTAGACTATTTTGTCTTGTAGCAAATGTCTCCATGAAACTCTAGAGAGACTCTTCTCCTAAAGTAATGACTTATTATGTTTAAATAGTGAAACTGACTGAAAATCACAAGTTGTGTCTTTCTATGTTGTTTAATAAGAAAGTTAATAATTTGTAAGGGGAGGGAAGAGTGTTTTGAAGTTTCATTCTGTTTTAGTTTGGATCTTCTTTTTTCCCAGCTTTCTTTCTTTTTGTTCATTCTTTCAGTGTGTGTTAATAAAACTATTTTGTTCATTTTTAAGCTTAAGCCGGCTTTGCTTTTTCTCCTAATCTCTCTCTCTCTCCTGCAGAAAAAAGAATAAACACTAAATTTAGCAATCAGAATTTAGCGAACAAAAAACCACTAATAGGTTTAATTGGTGTTTCTGCCTGGTTCCATTAAATTAAAACCATTACAACAGTGCACAACGTTAACATACCTATATTAAAGCTAGAAAAGAAATAGTATAGATTAGGAGTCAATGTAGCTTACCACTAAACTGGCAAGAATGTGCACAGAGTCCTTTCACTCAACCCTCGAGATAGTGACCACAAAACCAGCATCCTGACTTTGCAGGGAAAGCCCCACATATTTCCAGGGAATGTGCAGAAGACTTCTGCTTTGTGAAATAGCTTTAACAGATTGTGACGTAAAGTGTCTGTCAGAAATTCCAGCTTATTTTTCCACAATCTAGCTTCCACAGCAAGATATTTATTGTCAGCTAGAAGTGTCACTTCCATGGCACCCGAATAACCATGAGACAAGCAGTCTTTAGTAATTTATTTCACCAGTTAGCAAGCTGTTGTGGTGGGGAACATGTCCTGCTACACCGGCCTAAACTGGATTTAGTTCCATTCCCCACCACTCTCTGAGCTTGGGTAGTAGCCAGTTTTTCACCCAGCTAACAGTTCCCTTGTCCAATCCATGAGCAACCAGCTTCTCCAGTGTCAAAGGCTTTACTGATGTTTAGAAACGCACATCCACAGCCCTTCCCTCATCTACTGAGTGGGTCATTTTGTCACAGAAAGGACCTGCCTTTCCCAAATGTGCACAGTCTTGGCCTTACCCCCTGGTTATCCTGCACATGTAGGATAGTGTAGGGGTTTTAATATTTGTTCTCTTTTTGTGGGAGGGAGAGATTAGGAGAAAAAAAAAACCAAAAAAGCAGGCTTAAGCTTTAAAATGAACAACAAAAAAAATAGTTTTATTAATATACACTAAAAGAATGAAAGAAAAAAATTGAGAAAAAGAAAGCAAACTAAAAGAGAATGACACTTAAAAACACACTTCTCTCCTTTTACAAACTATTAACTTTCTTATTGAACAACATAGAAAGACACAACTTAAGATTTTCAGTCAGTTTCACTATTTAGGCATAATTATTCCTGACTATAGGAGAAGAGTCTTTCTAAGATCTTTTATGAAGACGTTTGCTACAAGACAAAAATGGTCCAGTGCTCTTAATGATGTTCTCTCAGCAAAGCTTTTCAGTGTATCTGAGGTACTATTTACGAATACTTCTTCTAGTCTAAAATCATCTTTGTCTCAAAGGCTGAGACCTCCTTTTAACCCAGGAGCGGCGGCTTTAAAGTTCCTAAATAAATCTCAATTACATCAGTCCTTAATTTTGATTAGAATAGCGTTCTACCTAATGATACTAAGATGCTGCAAAGAACAGTTCATTTCTCCATAATTTACCTTAGAAAAGTCCGGTTAAAAATGTCCACTTCTTCAATCCTATTCCAATATTATTAGTTCTTTTACTTCTAATCTCACTGACTTCATGCGATGTCTTCCATGTACTCTCTGTTTTTCCTTCTTCTTTCTTTTAAGGAAGAATTGTGCTTTAAAAGTTCTGTGTTGCTAAGAAAGGGTTACAGCCACCCAGGCTTGCAAGAGCCACATGTAAGCACTGAAGCTGCAGGAGCTGAAGAAAATGCCAAGCTGTGCTGATGGAAGAAGCTGGTAGATGTCCTTTTTTCCACCCCTCAGTCTCATCCAGGCGGCTCAGCTCAGAGTTGTTATGAAGCTGCAGGCTTTTTTTATTTTTCCTCTGCTGCCAGTGGCAATTAAGCTGGGCCATGTTTTGGCCCCTTCTGCCGCGGTCCGAGCACGTGGTCAGCATTGTCAAACTGCAGCCGATTTCTTCCCTGCTGGCAAGCAGAGGAAAGGGCTTAGCTGGCCCAGACCCTCTCTGTGAGGGCAGCAGCTTTCAAGGGCCCAGCTGGGCCTGGCCCAGCCGCCCGGAAGGGCAGCAAGGCCCGATCTGGGGCTGGCCTGGCTGCCTCTGATGTTACCTCATGGCAGATCCCCAAAGCGAGAGGGGGACGGATCAGCAGCAGATTAGTTTTAAATGTCCCTTCCAAAGTCACATTGACATTTCCCATTGGTAAACTTAGCTGCCAATATCCCAGACAGCTTTTTGATAGGTGCCTTTCCTCCCCCCCCCCCGCCCCCCCCCCCCCCCCCCCAACTCACTCCATGGTCAGGGCAGGGAAAAATATTTTACATTTCTCTATAACCAGAAAACAAAATTGTGCCAACCCATGATAGATAGCACTCAGGATGTTATGCTCCATGACCTTCCCCCAGTACAGAGGTCAGGCTGACCGGCCTGGAGTTCCCTGAATCCTCCTTCCAATCCTTCTCTTAGATACACATTTGCTGATTTCCAGTCAACAGGAACACCCATTTACCAGCGAAATGGTAACGGGAAATGAGTGAAATAGGCTTGGCCATCTCTTTCTCCAGCTCCCTCAGGTGCATTTCATTTGCACCCACGGAACTGGGTGTGTGTCTAATTGGCAGAGTGGGTCACTGACTTTCCTCCTGGATTTCAGGGGCTTCACTCAGCTCCCTGTCACCAGCTTCCAGCCATGGGAGCTGAGCATCCTCAGGACAACTGGGTTTTGTATTAAATACTGAGCATTTTCCTCCTTCCTGACACAGCACTGCCCTCTGCACCCAGCAAAGGATGGAGACTCCTGAGCCCTCCTTTTGCTCCATGGGATTTATAGAAACTTTTCTTATTATCTTTAATCACACTGGTCAAATTAGGTTCTAGTTTGGCTTTGGCCCTTCTAATTTTCTTGTTATATCACCTCCCAACATCCTTGTGATCTCCTAAGTTTTCTGCCTCTCCTTCCAGAGGTGACACATGCTCTTTTTTTTCCCTGAGTTCCTGCCTAAGTTCTCTCTTTAACCAATCCAGTCATTTTCCCACACTGTCTTGTCTTATGGTGCATGGGCATGGCTCCTGGAGCTTTAAAATTTCCTTTTTAAAGCACCTCCAGCTTTCCTGGATTCATTTGCCCTTCAGGTCTGACTCCCAAGTCTGTCAATGAACCTTCTAAAAAGGACAAAGTGTGCCCTCCAGCAGTCCAAGGAGGCAGTTCTGCTGCCCCCTCTTTTCTATCCCCATAGTGGAAAACTGTCATCTTGTGGTTGCTCTGCCCAAGACACTCCTGACTATCACATCACACAACACTACTCATGGAATCACGGAATCACAGAATGGTTTGTGTTGGAAGGGACCATAAAGAACATCTGCTTCCAACCCTCCTGCAGTGAATTTCCCTGCCATGAATGGACACATTCCACTAGATGAGGTTGCTGTGAGCCCTGTCCAAACCAGCCTTGGACACTTACAGCGATGGGGCAGCCACAGCTTCTCTGGGCAGCCTGTGCTAGGGCCTCACTACCCTCACAGGGAAGATTTTTTTCTAGAAGCTGATCTAAACCTGCTCTCTGTCAGGGGGAAGCCATTCTCTCTCATCCTGTCACTCCAGGTCCATCACCAGGACCCATGGCTGACACCAGTCCTGTAGTGGCTCCATGGAGATCCATTGCTACAGGTGGTTGCCGTGGGCATGAGCTGAGGCCTGCAGCAGATCCTGTTGTCGTGGCAACAATTGCAGTCTCATTCTGAGGGTCAGTTACCGTAGCATTGTCAATGGACCCGCTCCTAAATTTTTTGCCTTGGCAACCAAGTTTGGGCCCAGTTGTGATCCTGTATTGCCATGTGTTGGAGACTGAAATATTAGAGTTTATAACTTAAATATCTTCATAAAGGACTTTCACCTATTATAGTTGAGAGGAATGACAGATTTATCTGACAGATAGTTGAGAGGTGGGTCTGCTGGTAGATAAAACTAGCACTGAGAGACAAAAGAAACAATGGGAGGGATTCCACTGATTGATGAATGGAAAAGAAGATATTTGCCTTTACAAACACACTGTAGGTTTGCTGATAAATGAAAATGGATATTGAAAGATGAAAGAAACAATGGGGAAAACCCATAAATTCCATGACAATTAAAAATTATAAGGGGTGTTATACATTAAAAGGGAATCTTAGTTATTAGGCATTCCGGGAAGTCTGTACCTCTCAAGTACCTCAACCAATGGGAAAAGAGAGAGGGAAATGTGACTGGGAAATTAGGATAAATAGGAGGCTGCGTCCTCCAAAAATTTGAGAGACCCCAGGGGAAATGCCCCATGGCCTCTCCCTTTATTAAAATAAAGTAAAAGGACTCTTCTGTATCCTTTTTGGACATAAACCTCTGGCATTTGTGGATTAATTTTCCTAACATAGTAAAACTTACAAAAGCTGCAGAGAAGACCACTGCACCCTGAATGGGGCCCTGGCTGAGGCCCTACATTGCTCGCTGATAAAGATAAAATAAAGTAACAACTCAGGGCTGGGGACATTCACAGAGCACAAGCCTACTACCTTCTGAGTGGAGACGGAAGCCCCAGGGCCATCAGCTGCCAGATTCCAGCGGACCCTCCCACAAAAGGATGGGAGAGAGAGAGGTTTTGGGTGTGTGGTGAAAAAGTTTCTGGTGAGTGGCAATTAACACCCATCCTCCACTGTGCAGAGGAGCTCAGCTGTGGGCCCCCTTCACCGCGGGAGAAGCTGCATCTACAGGGAGGACAGAGGGGTGTCATGGCCCATCAGAGACCCCCCCCTCAAAGGGCCCCCCTTTGACCCTGAACCAGAGCACTGCTGCATGATGCAACAGATCCACAGTGTTGCAAGGGACAATGTCAAACTGGCCCCCCGCAAGGGAGGCACGTGGGTGTTCCCACCTGCCCAAAACCTACATTAATCCACTGGACTCTATACTTCTCAGTGTGGTATGGTGCAGTGTGGCAGCATGGTGGCGGCAGGGAGCCCTCACTACCAAGACGATCAGATGGAGGGGAGCAATGAGACATCATTTGGACCTCCAGAAGGGTTATGTGTTTCTACCTAACCCCTGTCCCTCACTCCCTATTTCCCCATTTCCCCTCCCTCCACTCCGCACACCTCTTTTTCTTTTTCTCTCTCTCTCATTCTTTTTTTCTTTCTCTCTCTCTCTCTTACTATTAAATAAAATATATCAATTTTTTGGAACCAACATCTAACCTTGTTTGGTTTTAATCATGTTTTTGGGTATATTTTGAGCCTTTCTGGGTTTCTCTTTCTTCTCACAGACTTAGTTTCCTCTGCTGTTCTGTGTTTAAACCAGATTGTAATATGGTGGAAAGCTGCACTAATATCTGTTGCTATTGGCTTGAGCCATGGAATTCCAGATTGCTTTGCAACTGGAAATGTTGCAAAGTTTAGAAATGGTACTCCCCAATTCAGTGCTCCCTCCAAAACTCTCCCTAACCAGATACCGCTTGCTTGCTCCCCCCTTTGCCTCCCTCTTCCTACTCTGGCAGGATGGACTTGAGAATTGGAGGCACAAAAAGTGAAAATCATAGGTTGAGATAAGAAATACTTAATGCAAACAGCAATGAGATAAGAAAACAAACAGTAACAGCAACAGTAATTATTAGAAAAGGGTACAAAAAAGGGTAATTCATGCAAAAGTGCTCAATGTGGACCCCAAGACAATGAACAATGGCAGAAAATTCCATCATGTTTTTCATCCACAAGCTACACTGTTCTTCTTAGAGGCCAGAGAGAGTCCCTTTCCCCCACCCCTGACAAAAAAGTGAGGTGGTATTGAAGTGGAACAAAGACTCCACAACCAAAGGTTATGAAGCAGGTGTTTTGCTCAGCGTCCGGACTCATGGGGGATAGCTCCGCCAAGGATGTGTGCCCCAAACAGAGAAGACACTCTGTTTGTTATAAATGAGGAGACGTACTCCTTTATTCCATTTTCAAATTAAGCAATTTATTTATTTTGTGTTCAGCAAAAAGCAGGCAAGCCAGCACTGGAGTATGTGGGGAGTCTACACTCCACCAACACGTACAAATTCAGTTCTCAAGCAGTAGTCTCTTATACCATTCTAGGCACTTCACTTCCCCAAATTTTTAGGGTTTTTTTTAAATTTGCTTTTCTTCATAATCAGCAGTTGTGATTTTCAAAGATCTGTTGGGGAGGTGGTCCGAGATGGTCTTCTGATGTCTCTTCAGCCTCCTATTCTTTTTTTGATTAAAATATTTTTTTCACTAGCATTACTTTTGGTTATACAGTTTGCTTAAACAAGCATATATATTCTGTTAGTCAGCAAACATTTTGCAAGTTTCCTAGCATATCTCAATAAATGTCTTTTGTAAAAAGTCAGCACGTCAAAAATGTCTTTGTAGAAGCTTTTTCAGCTCATATTGGTTTTACTTTCCCTCGTTAAGTGATTACAAATTTTTCCATACTCAAAAAAACCCAATTTATAACTTATACAAAAAATAGCTTAAAACTTACATTACAGAATAGTTTAAAGCTTATATTAATTACTTGCAAACAATTATAATTTTATTGTTAAAACAAACTGTTAGCTAAAAGCCTACTGTTTTATAGTTGCCTTGTTAAACCCCACTTTCATGCTTTACTTAGCTAATTTGTAAAACTTTTTGTTTTATAATAATCCCATGGTCTCTGTCCACATTGCTCACAAACACACATACATAGGTGGGTGCTATTTCATTGGCATGGATCACAAGCTGATTTCTCACATGTTCAAATAGACTTAAACTCATCCATATTTATGAAAGTTTCAACACTGCCTGTACATATTCAGAACTTATCCCTGCCTACTCTCACTTTGTATGTTAATTAGCTTCTTGTCAGTCTGTGTTGGTGCATTGTCTCCTAGTGGTCTCGGGCAGGTGTGGCTGCATTAAGTAAAACAGTCTCCCTCAGATGTCTGCTGGATGAACTCCGTTTGCGCAGGCCTTCTTGGTCTCTTGCTGTCTTCAAGGCTGCTGGACATAGTCTAAACTACAAATCCAGTTATTTCCAGGTTTGAGCACTGGTTTCTGCTTGCCAGTCTTAAACAAATAGACAAGGTCCTGTTTTTGTATGGCAAAGGACTATCTGTTTTTAACATCCTTGATTACACAGCAAATTATAATGTTTAAATCTAGTTGTAAGTTCCCTGTATCAGTATAGAAGGCATTAAAGCCCGATCCAAAGCCAGGACAGTATCTATTCCTCTTTCTATACCACCCATTCATGCCCAGATCCTACACCTTCCCACTAAATTCATATACATATATGTATATAAATATACACAAGCACAGGTAGCATTTCCATTGTGAATGGCTGGGCCTCCAAGATGTCTGCTGAGTTTGTTTAGTCCACGGCTCTGATTTTGTCCATCCTAGATGTCTCCCAGGGCAGGAGGGCTGTGGTGCTGTTGGCTGGTTGCAGCATCAGGAGCTCATGACTGGTGTATCTGGCTATGGGACTTATGGCACACAGTGGCAGTGTCATTCAGCACCCAGGGTTATACAATTCAACATCACAGACTATTCTCACACAAAGTCAAATCCCCCTGCATTACCCACAAAATGCACCAAGGTCCTTTGTCCTTTGGACAAAGACAATCTCACGGATGGGTTTCCCTCTGCTTAAGACAGGACTGATCCAAACAGTTTTCCCTAACCCATTTCTCATATGCACCACAGGAACTTTATCCCCTTCTTCAGTACGTGGATGATTTTTTTGGGCAGGGCCAGCTGAATTGGTAGAGCCTGGTAGGTGTTCACTGACCAGGTGGCTTTTGCTAAGTGGAGATCCTAATGTTTGAAGGTCCCCCAATCCATTGTTTTCAAGGTGGTTTTTAACAGTCCATTGTACCATTCAGCTTTCCCAGGACTGGTGCATGACAGGGAATGTGGTACTCCCACTCGATGCTGTGCTCTCTGAATGACCAGGTTTTCATGAGGCTGTTTTGACAATAAGTGCCATTGTTTGAGTCAATTCTTTCAGTGCTGCCTCATTGCCACAGGGTTTGTTTTTCAAGATGAACATGGTGTTCCAGGCAGTAGCGTAATGCATTGGGATGGGTCTCCAGCCATCCAGTTGTGCCTTCTACCATTGGCAGTATGTAACTCTTGCCCTGGAGAAGTTGCAGCAGTGTAATGCAATTGATCTGCCAGGCCTCCCCAGGTTTTTATTTTGACCATCGTCCCCCACACCACAGGGACTTTACCACTTGGCCCTGCTTAATCTCAGCACACATTTCACAGTCATGGATTACCCAGTATACAGTGTCCATGATTACGTCCACCCCTAAGTCACAATGCATCTGTGTGATACATCTCTTCATGTGATACATCTCTTCCCTGATGACCTTAGATGCCTAAGAGGCCCACTGAGCCAGAAATATCTCACCCTTGTGTGGCAAGTCCAAATCCACCTGAGACACTTGAATCCTGACAGCCCCATCCCCTATCCATTGCTGTGATGCTCTTCACTAGCCAACCCTTGGGTATGTGAGCATCCACAGGAGGGACTTTTACAACCAACTTCTCTACCCAGGCAGCAATATCTTGCCAATATTCAATAACCCATATGGGTTTCCCTCTGCACTGCCAATTGGTCTTTTTCATTGTCCAGCCACCTCCACAGAGCATTTGCTGCTATGCACGAGTCAGTGGCCATTTCTCTCATTCAGTGATATCCAGCAATGTCCAAAGCCAGTGGGACAGCTTTCAGCTCTGCAACCTGACTTGACTGAACTTGTCCCTCAGTAACTTCTGCGACTCATCATATAGGACTTCACAGGGCTGTCTGATGTATCCTTATGATATCATGTCCTGAGGTAACCTCTGCAAAGGATACATGGGGCCACTAGGCCTGTCACAATGAGGTGGTTTTGCCCTTCGTTCCCAGTCAGGATCATTTCAGCTTTCGATACAGTCAGCTGTTGGGATTCCTGTCATCCCAGAAATCGACATGGATTCTGTTATATTTACGATAGACCAAATTCGATAAATCAAAATTTGGAATTTTATTGAGAGACAGAATGACAGTCTCGGACAGCCACAATTAAAAGGACAGCGTCGAGCCTGGGGTCGGCGCTGGGTGAACAGTGATAACACACTCTGCCAGTCTGTTATCCCCCAAGTTCACATTTCTGGCTTGCAGCAGCCTCTTTTTATACACTGGATCGCTGAGAGAAACTCGGGATTTTGACGGTTCTTCCTCCGAGGCATCTTCATTAAACATTCATGTTCCAGTTCTAAGAGTTTGAATAGGGCGGAGGGGGAGGACAATGCTGTTAATGGCTGTGGCCAGGTGTGGTGTGGAGATGTTAATTTCAGGAAGAGACAGTCTAGATATCGATCTGATGTAATCATCTGTGTCTCCAGGCTCTCATCCCCTTTTTCCGTCGTCATTGTTCTTCTAATGTTTCCCAGCAGAGGCATTTTTTGGTCTCCCTTTCTGGTAATTCCAATCATTTTTCTTTCATGTCCCTCCCATGTCTTTCAGGCAAGAGAAATTCCTGTGCCTTTTCCGAGCTACTTTTCTCTGAGTTAACTCTTAACATACGGGATTAAAACAGAAACTTATCCTTACAGAGATTGCATTACATTTTATATCTTTTAACACAAATTAACTTTAGGACATATACCACAATTCTACTCCTACAGATATTGATGGCATCTGGGTACATCAGGTGCTGGTGTCAAATAAAGCCTTATACTCTTGTGACTCTGCTGTACCAGCCATCGGATCCACATTCTCCAATAGATCCAATGGTCCCTTTCCTCCACCTGGGTGGAGCCAGGGCCTCTTTAGTTCTGGTCACAGTACTCATTGCTCACTTCTTGTAAATATGACCTGGAGATCCTTTCAAGAGGATCAGAAGTAACATCAGCCCTTCTATTCTGTCTGAGGACTTGCCCACTGGAAACTGGAGCAGATTTATCCTTGACAAGTTTTCTGTGGTGGTGTTCTTCCTCTCAACTCACCCATGCTGCTGGAACAGAGATGGGTTTTCAATCCCACTTCCTTCATGTCCTCTCCATGATCACACAGTTAAAACCAGAGGTTAATTCACAGTGTGTCTCCCCTCTCCTGAGCAGGATTTTGGCTGCCCCCAATAGCAGAGACTCTGGTCCATAATGACAGGGCATGGGACATTTCCTCTCTAGTTTGCTCAAGTCTTTCAAATTTGTCTGCAGTGTTGGACATTCTTTCCACAGCCAGTGGTTGGTAGGGAGAAGAAAAGATGATCTTTGTATTGCCAGAGCTGGGTAGTCACCTGAAGCACTGTTTTCTTTCCTTCTTTCATTGACTTCATCACTACCAATGATAGTATATGACAATGGTGAGCTTCATGCAAACTTCTGCCACATGGATTGTGTGCCCTGGACCTCATCTGGATCTTCCTCCTGTTATAAGGACCCTGCTTCCTCTTCACCCCTCACTGAGCAAATTGATCTGGTCTTGGATTTCTTCTGTATAGGGGCAACTGCTCCCAGCACATGTTGTTCCTGTGGTTCAGCTGGAACTGGAGTGCCCACAGTGCCTGTTGCTCTGCTTTCCTCCTCCTCCCCCTGAGAGTGCTGTCCGGTGTTGAACAGTGGCTGGTGAATAGTAGCCAGGGCCTTTGTGCCTCTCTGGAGTCACTATAGCATTTTTCATTCATATATTTTATCACTTTACCAGGGTCCTGTAGTTGTTCAGGGGTGAACTTCCAAACCATTGGAGAAGAGAAATCCTCCAAACAATGGCCCATGTCTTACTATATTTCATACCACCCCTGACTATCCTCCCTCAGGGAAGATCTCTGAATAGCCTTTCTGAAAATTTCTTTTGTAATTTTAAACATGGTGTGGACCACACTAAGGAGAGCTGGCAGATACAGCAACAAGAACATACTTTCCTTAACACCCAAAGGGAATTCAAAATTCTTAGAAGTTGTTGTAACAAGCCTAAAGGAGGAAAAGGAAGTGAGAGGCTGGGGAAAATCATCTTCCCCTGTTCCCCCCACAGGCTGGGAACAATTATTAATAGACTTCCAGAGGTAGCACCTGAGGCAAGGGCAGGAGGGAAGCACTGAAGACACATCCCAAATGACCCTCACTGCCCTTGATGTTATCATGTCATAAACTAATATCCCACTGTACAGCAACAAAGCAATCCTGATCCTTCTCTCAGCTCTGAAAAAGAACATATAGGAATACATACAAGATTAGGTACCACGCCCACATGAAGAGACCAAGCAACATTGTGACCAGTGGTTCTGCACAACAAAGGCTTAGATCACATTTGTTTTCACCGGCTCTAGACAGGTCTGTTGTTATCTCAACCCTCTGTGCCTCGCATTGGGCAGCAATTTAGGCTGTCATGTTTTAAGAACAGTATTCTATACTTTAATGCTTATACTGAAACCACACTGGCTCTTGCTTCCCTGCCCCCTCCAGCTGGAAGCACAAAAGGCAAAGATCACGATTTGACACAAGAAAAATTTACTGGAAACAGCAATGAAATTAGAAAACAAACAGCAACAGAAACAAGATTAATGACAAAAGGTATAAGATAAAGAATCTACATAGAAAGTCTGTGCCAATACCAACTGTTTCACCTTCCATGCTTTCTCCTCACAGAAGGAACCCCTTCCTCTCAGAATTGAGGAAAAGAGTCCTTTTCCTTTACCCCTGGCAAATAAGATGGTATTGAATAATCTCCTAGAAATAACCACATCAACACCCCTCAGATACTTAAAGAAAAAAAAACAAACAAACAAAAAACCCCCTCTATTTTAGCTATTCTGTCCTGGCTGAAACTTGGATGACCATGCTAGCAGGAAGGCTTCAAAGGGGTGTTGGAAGATGGATGCAAATAAGAGGAATGAGAAGGTCTGGAAGCAGAAACACCTCATGGGGAGAGACATGAGAATGGGGCTGTCAGCTTTTTCAGGGGAAGGTTCATAATAGCAGTGCACAATAGCAGTGCTGGTTTGGGAACTCCTTTTGTCTTTGCAGCATTGAAGAGGAGAGAAAAATTGCCCTAAAGGGGAGCAGAGAGGGTAATGAACTTTGCCTCATCCCAGCCCTACCCTGGAGTAACCCCTGGCACAGGGGCTGCTGGAGGAGGCTTCCCTTCCCTCCTCTCCCCCTCCACTCTTCTCTGTCCTGTCCTGGGGACACAAGGGGTGTGAAGATCCCAGGGTGCGACCTGCACAGCTCCTGGCTGGCAGCAGATGTGACCCCAAGTTGTGACAGGGCCTGCAGAGCTGCAGGATACCTCAGCCTGAGGGCTTGGGGCTGCTTGTGTTGGGGTGTCTGGGTGCCACATCTGGGGTGCTGATCTCTGTGCCCATTCTCTCCCAGCTCACATCAGCAGAGCAGATCCTGGAGATGTTGGTCAAGGGCAATAGAAACCAGCGCAGCATCACACCAAGGCCAACTCTATGTCCTCCCACTCCCATGCCATCCTTCAGGTGAGTGCTGCTGGCTGTGGTATTGGTCCAATCAGTGCTGGAAATGAAGCTAGGAAGCTGCTGAGATCAACATCCCATCTCAGCACTGAACCGGGAATCACACACCCCAAGACTCTGTCAAAGTGTTTCCCAGTTTCTTGGTGCAAACTTGCCAGTAGATTTCAATTCCAGCCATGTACTGCCCTGAATTTGCAAGGCAGTCACAGCTGCCTGGGCAAATGGAGGCTCTGGCTATCACTTCAGTCTGAATGTAGTGCCTCATCCATTGCTACTCACAGGGGAGTAATCCAGGGCCCTTGGAAACCTGACCAGCTCTACCATTCTCCACCACTAAACATGGGAGTTGCTGATTCTTTTCTATAACTCTGTCCCTTCCTGACAGATCCTTTCCCTGGCTTTGCTCCATGTGTCATCTCCAGGTGTTTGGCTCATCCTCACAGCATGCCAGGTTCCTCTCCTACTCCTGCCCCATCTTCCAGTGTGATCCACTGACCCATTCCATGGGAAACATGGAGCCCTGGTTCTGCTGGTGCCACTTGCTCCAACCAGCCTCCCCAGGGTGTGTGGAGCCATAGCTTCAGCCATCTCTGTCCTCACAGATCCAGGTGAAGCAGTGGGGACCAACTCCACTGTTGGCTTTGCTGGGAATTCGCAGGTGGCCAAGGTGAGCCTGACTGACCCAGCGGGCTTGGAGTGAGTCTAGGTCACCAAGGACTGGGGAGAGGGGCTGTGAGAGGGACCAGCATCAGTCTCTCACTGCTGGGCCCAGACAGCATCATGTATCCGCTGGCCAGTGGTTAAGGGAAGGCTGTTCCTGGCCTGGCACTGCTGGGGTCTGGCTGTCTGGGGACGGGCCCGGGAGGGACATCCCCGAGCACCCCAAGGTCGAGAGCTGAGCAAAGCTCTGGTCTCAAGACAGAGCAGGCAGAGTCACATCCCGCTCCGGGACAGCAGCTGATGCGCTTGTGGAAGGACTTCCCTGGGCGGCAGCTGCCACAGGCCTGTGATCACAGACATGAGCCAGCCCAGATGCCTGCAGCATGTTCCAGTTCATCAGCCAAGCCAGGTACATCCTGCTGCTGGTAAGGATGGGGGGGGAGTGAGGCAGGGATGTGCACAGGGCTTGGGAGCTGCTGAGTTAGGGAGCAGAATGGAGGTTGGTGAGATGGATTAGTGGGTGCTCCTGTATGCCACCAAAATTCCACAGCCCTGGGGGTGCCGATATGGGCAGAACCAGCCGATTGAGTTATGGCAGCATGTGCCCAGGAAGAGCCAGATGTGAAAGACCTGCAGCTCCCACATGCTGGGAAAAGGAACTGAGTGATGAAGCATTTGCTGCATCTGAACATGGAGGTCCATCTTGCCCTCCTCTTTTCCTCCTCCTTCTCCTTTTCCTTATTAACATTGTCCCAACTGCACATTTCTCAGAGCATAACCAGGGATTTTGGAACAAAAACACATTTTTTTAATTGGGAATGTCCCCAGGGATCCCCATTACACCAGGGTGAGGTCGCTCTAGAGTAGCTGCTCTCTATCCCCACAACCTTTCTCCCCCTCCCCCTCCCCCACCTCCTCTTCTTCCTCCTCCTCCTTCATGTTACCTTCATTCCCACTGTACAGAGCATATTTCCAAGAGAAAAGGTGGTGATTTTGGGGTAGAAAACTGCTTTTCTGAGGGGGAATCTCCACAGGGGTCCCAGTCCTGTCAGGACAGCCTCCTTCCCTGCTCCCCCCCTTCCTCTCCTTCTTCTCTTCCTCCTTGCTGTCATCATCCCCACTCCACAGGGCACCTTCCCCAGTTAGAAAATGGTGATTTGGGGACAGAAGGTTGCTTTCCTGAGGGAGAACTTCCCCAGGGGTCCTGGTTGCACCAGGGCACCCTTCCTCCCTGCCCCCCCTCTCCCTGTCCTCCTCCTCCCCCCCACTCAGGGCACACCTGAGCTTTGCCCAGAAGAGGGGCTGTGCAGGAGGTTCAGGTGGCCAGCGCAGGTGTGTGCGTCGCAGCAGCACACGGCGCATGCGGTGGAAGGCTGAGAGCTCGGCCTCGGGGATGTCTTCGAGGAAGATGAGGACAAGGACATCGCGGAGCTCGTCAAAGAGGCGATAGCTAGCCATCTGGATCTCCAGCGAGCACCACTCGCTGCGCAGGTACCCGCGGCTCACCACACACACTGTGTGCCGACTGTTGTACACAGCATCCACGATGTTGTCCACTATGGCACGGCCGGGGCGAAAGTCACGGTGGTGCAGGCAGACCCGCAGGGCTCCACGCTCCAGCTCAGGCACCAGCTCCTCCAGCACCCACTGCTCATCCCCGGAGTTGTAGGACACGAAGGTGTCATAGGTGTAGTGCCGCTGCTCCCGCCGCCAATGCCCATGTGCCCACGCACGCAGCAGGAACAGCTGGTAGCGCAACCGCCAGTACGCACGGTGGTGCAGCAGTGGCAGCACCAGCAGCAGCAACACAGCTGGTGCTGTCCCTGCAAACAGGTATCGCCCCATGTCCTGGTAGCACACACGCGTGTCAAAGCAGTGCAGATATGTGGAGGACGCAGCCATCTCGCCACAGGTGTAGTTATACAAGTAGACCACCTGCACGGGCCCACGCACCAGCCAGGCAGGCAGCCAAGCATTGGCACAGCTGCAACTCAGTGGGCACTTGCGCAGGTCCAGGTAGCGTAAGGCAGGGAGGTGTGTGGCCAGAGTCACATCCAGTGCACGCAGCTCATTCTTGGCCAGGCGCAGCTCCTTCAGTTGTGTCAGGTTGCCAAAGACCTCAGGGCCAAGGCTGCGCAGTCCTGCACTCTCCAGGTTTAGGCTGTGCAGCTGGCTCATATTCTTGAAGATGCCAGGGGGCAGGTGGCCCATCCCGCCATTACTGTCAGCCAGCGTCAGGAACTGCAGCTGCCCCAGGTCATCGAAGGCGTCGGCGGGGATGGCCGAGAGCGAGTTCTGTGACAGGTAGAGCGAGCGCAAGGCACTGAGGCCCTGGAAGAAGCGTTGCGGGACCACACGCATCCCATATGGCTGCTGCGCCTGCATCTTCAGGTCATAGAGGTTATGCAGGTAGCGGAAAGGCGGCAGCTGCCGCAGGTGTCGGCTCAGGTAGCGTAGTGAGTTGGCACGCAGGTCCAGTACACCCAGTGTCACCTGCACTGGCTGGAATGCGGCCGCACTCACCTCCAGCAGCCTGTTGCGGTCCAGGTAAAGCCGGCGAAGCTGCGGAAGGCCCTGGAATGCCCTGGCTGCCAAGTGCCGGAAGTTGTTCCCGCCCAGGTCAAGGGTCTGCAGGCGGTCAAGCCCCTTGAAGGCACCAGGGAAGAGCACGGCCACACGGTTGTTGCGCAGGTTGAGGTCTTCCAGCTGGTGCAGGTCGGCAAAGGAGCCGGGCAGGAGGTCGGTGAGCAGGTTATTGTCAAGGCGCAGGTGTCGCAGGTGGCGGAGTCCACGCAGCGCTGCACGGTCCAGCCGTGCCAGCCCATTCACATCCAGCCGCAGCTGCCGCAGCGCTGGTGCATCGTCAAAGGCACCCGCACCAGCCACTAGGATGCGGTTGAAACGCAGGGACACATTGTGCAGCCGGTGCAGTACTGGGCTCATGTGGCATGATGGCAGCCACTGCAGCAAGTTATGCTCAGCCACCAGCTCACCCAGTGCTGCTTGCTGTGCCTGGTTCAGCAGCCACCCTATGCAGCCCAATTTCCGCAGCCGGTTGCCAGACACATCCAGGGCACCCAGCACCGGACACTTGGCCAGAGACCCATTGGGCATTGCTTCAAACTGCAAGCGTTGCAGCCGCAGCCTCTGCAGCCTCGGTCCTGTCAGCTGCTGGCACAGGTATTCCAAGTCCCTTGTGTCCATCTGTAGCCCTGACACGTCCACATGGCGCGGGGAGACTCCAGCCTTGTGCAGCAGCTGCACCACGTCCAGCGAATTTCCAGCCAGGTGCAAGTGTGTCAGGTTGTGCAGACACAGGCGAGCAAGCAGCGCAGGGTCCGAGATGTTGTTGTAGGACAGGTCGAGCACACGCAGCCCTGGGGGCATCACCCCAGGGGCGGCCCCTGAAAGAGCTCCCAGGGAGTTGTTGCAAAGGTGCAGGATCCTCAGTGTGGGCGGCAGCCCTGGGCCCAGTGTTGACAGCATATTGCCACACAGGTCAAGCAGGTCCAGGTGTGTCAGATTCCCCACGGCCATGGCCACGGGCTCCAGTGCACTGAGCCGGCCACCCCGCAGCCAGAGCGTGCTGAGTGCAGCCAGCGGCCAGAAAGCCCTAGGGGCCACCTCCTGTATTGGGTTGTGGTCCAGCCGCAGTGTGCTCAGGTTGCCCAGCCCGGTGAACACATCTGTGGCCAGCACTGACATGTTGTTGTGGGCCAGGTCTAGGTGGGCCAGTGCTGACAGCCCCCAGAAAGCCCCCGGGGCCAGGAGTTCCAGCTGGTTGTGGGTCAGATCAAGCGTGTAGAGCCGTGGCAGGTGGGCAAAAGCACTGGGGGGCACCTGGCGCAAGATGTTAACAGAGAGGTTGAGCGATGTGGCAGTGGAGGGGAGGTCATTCACTGCAGCCCCCACGGTGGTCAGGAAGCGCTGGATGCAGCGGAACCGCCCAGGGTCCCATGGTGCCTGGATGCAGTTGCGGAAGCCATAGGGAGAGACCCCTGCAGGCACCATCAGCAGTGTCACCAGCGTCACCAGCAGTGAAGTGCACATCCTCACACACTCTGGGGAGATCCTGGATGCAGTGGGGGAGAGAGCAGGATGAGGCATGTCCTTGATACTGCAGAGACCCCCCTCAAGGCCCAGAGACCACACCTGGGGCGCAGGGATCCCCACCACCCTAGGGATCCCCTCGCAACCCAGGGATGCCACCTCCATCCCAAAGACCCCCCCTCCATCCCAAAGGGCCCAGAGATCCCTCATCCACACCCCAGAGACCACCAGAACCCCAAAGTCCCCATTCAGGGCCCAGGAACCCCTCATCCACATCCCAGAGACCATCAGAACTCCAGTGTCCCCACTCATGGGTCAGGGACCGCTCATCCACACCCCAGAGACCCCCACCAGAATGCCAGGATCCTCACTAAGGGTCCAAGAACTCCTCATCCACACCCCAGGGACCCACACACACACACTCGAGGGATCTCAGTCACGGCCCAGGGATCTCCCTCAGGGCCAAAAAACCTCTACACAGCCCAAGGACCCCTTGCCCCCCAGTCCCCAGGGATTCTGGGCAGCCCCTCGCACCCCATCAGGTTCCAACCGTGCCACTGCCTCCGATTTGGGTGATTTTGGGGATAGAAAAGGGAAGTTCAGGGTCTCACTTTTGGTCGCCACTGCCCCACCCACCTCCCTGTGACGTTAGTGGGGGAGGCCCCTGCCTGGACAGATTTCGGGGTCCCCGGGGGGCTGGCAGGGGTACAAGGCCACATAGCTGGGTCATGCCCCCGGTGCAGCCCCCCGGAGTCTGGGGGGGTCCCTGGGACACCCAAGCCTCTGCCCCCCACCCCCAATCCTCCTGCTGCCACGTGCTGCTCTTTGTTCCTTTTCGCCTTCCTCAAACCGAACCACTTGGTTTTGGTTCCTTCAGGGGAAATACAGCACTGTACTGGGTTATACTCTTCTATACTGGGCCGTAGTGGATTATTGGTCTCTACTGTGCTGTGCTGGGTTGTACTGAGCTATACCGGACTGCCCTGGGTGCTAGGGGGCCGCACGGGGCTGTACGGGGGGGGGACACAAGGATGGGGCCGGGGGGCGTGGCCTGACCGGGGGGGGGGGGGGGGGGGGGGGCCGCGAGGACGCGTCTGTGGGGGCGTGGTCAGTGGGGGCGTGGTCAGTGGGGGCACGGTCTGTAGGGGCACGGTCTGTAGGGGCACGGTCTGTGGGGGCACGGTCCGTGGGGCGTGGTCAGTGGGGGCGCGGTCAGTGGGGGCACGGTCCGTGGGGGCACGGTCCGTGGGGGCGCGGTCAGTGGGGGCGCGGTCAGTGGGGGCACGGTCTGTGGGGGCACGGTCAGTGGGGCACGGTCTGTGGGGGCACGGTCGGTGGGGGCACGGTCAGTGGGGGCGTGGTCAGTGGGGGCACGGTCAGTGGGGGCACGGTCTGTGGGGGCGTGGTCAGTGGGGGCGTGGTCAGTGGGGGCACGGTCAGTGGGGGCACGGTCTGTGGGGGCGTGGTCAGTGGGGGCGTGGTCAGTGGGGGCACGGTCAGTGGGGGCACGGTCTGTGGGGGCGCGGTCGGTGGGGGCGCGGTCAGTGGGGCACGGTCTGTGGGGGCACGGTCAGTGGGGGCACGGTCTGTGGGGGCGTGGTCAGTGGGGGCGTGGTCAGTGGGGGCACGGTCAGTGGGGGCACGGTCTGTGGGGGCGCGGTCAGTGGGGGGCACGGTCTGTGGGGGCACGGTCAGTGGGGGCGCGGTCTGTGGGGGCACGGTCCGTGGGGGCACGGTCTGTGGGGGCACGGTCCGTGGGGGCACGGTCCGTGGGGGCACGGTCTGTGGGGGCACGGTCCGCGCCTCATCGGGGTCTGGGGGCGGGGCCAGCGCTGAGGGCGGGCCCTGTCGGGAGCGTGGCGGGGCTGGAGGGTGAGGGTGCGTCAGGATCGGGGAACGTTGGGACGGCTGCAGGGACTGGGGTGCATCGGGGGCTGGGGGAATTATGGGGGCTGGGGGGTGGCGGCAGGGACTGTGCTGTCCAGCGACCGCAGCTTCTGCTCTGTGCACGTGCGCTGTGGTGCGTAGCCCTCAGCAAATGCGGGGGGAGTACACCCCAAATCCCCCCCGGGAGGCCCCCGGCACTCCCAGGGCGATAGGCTGGAGCTGGAGTACGAGATGGCGCTGACCAGCGGGGATCCTTCCGGACGGGACCCTTTTCGGCTGATGAGTTCCGTGTGGCCGCGGCCGTGGGGAAAAGCAGTGGGAGGGCGACTGGTGTACATCGACATCGGGGGATATATTGGGGGTTATGGGTGTCTGAGGGGGCTTTTTAGGGTCTGGGTGGTCTGCAGGGTCTGGAGGGTCTGAAGGGATTTGCGTACATCAGGGTCTGGGGGTGCATTGGGAGTTATGGTGATCTGGGAGGCTGCAGCGAGTGGGATGCGTTGAGATGGGAACGTAAATGAGGGTTTGGAGGGCTTTTTGGGGGGTTTGGGGGGTTGGAAGGATTGGGGTGCATCAGTATTGGGGGGGGATATATTGGAGGTTATTGAGGTCTGAGGAAGCTGAAGGGGTTGGGGTACATGGGGGTTGATGGTGGGGCTGTAATGCAGGGGACATCTGTGGATACCCTGGTGGGTATTGGGGACCTCATGGGTTGAACCCTTTCTCACCCCACCCCCCACCCTACCCAGGCATCCTGTAGACAGACATCACCTTCCTCCTCATCTTCATCGTCATCCTTACCTTATACATCAGTGAGTTGCTGGGGGGAAGTCTAAGCTTTGAGTGGGCCTGGGAGGAGGTGGTGTTTTGAGAGGTCCTGTGCTCACCCCTCCAGTCCCCCCAGGCCTGGTCTAGGGATGGCAGCTGCTTCACACCACCTACAAGATGCTCATGGTGGCTGCCAGCATGGAGCATGAAGAGGGACCCTGGGGGCCATGGACAGGTTTGAGTGGGCTGGGGGCAGCTGTGGGGACTGGAGAGCATCAGGGCCTGGGGAAGTTATGTTGGGAATTGGGGGATCTTCAGAGATTGGGAGATCCAAGGGGTATATTGAGATTTGGTGGGGCTGGGGTTTCTGTGTGGGTTTGGAGGGGCTTTCACAGTGAAGTATAGGGGCTACAGGGGTGCACAGGGGCACTTTGAAGTCATGGGAGGTGATGAGGGGCTTGGGGGAGCATAGGAGGTATGGGGGTGCACAGACCCTTGCCTGGGGGCTGTGAAGAATGGGGATGCCCAGTCCTCCCCATACCCCCCATCAGCTTCCTCATTTTCCTCCTCATGCTCATCCTGCTGGGCAAGTGCTTTTCCATCACAGGTACCATGGGGGGAATGGGGAGGAGGCTGGGGGGCACTGGGACAGCTGTTGGTCACTATGGGGCAGTCAGAGGTCCATAATAGAGCATTTGGTAAGGTCTGTGGGGTAGGTTTGGGGGTCTCTATGGGGCGCCCACAGCATTGGTCCTCTCAGGGGCCACATCAGACTGGGGGGCTCCATCCTGCTCTCTGTGTACATGACCTTGTACAGCACTGCCCACATCACTTTCCTCAGCTCCAAGGCCTAGGTGAGACTTTCACGCCCATCTGCATTTATGCATTTTGGAGAGGGTATGTGGGTGTTTGGGGGGTATTTTGAGATGCGAGGGCAGTTCTTTGACCACAGGGAGGTACTTTTTGGCAGGGAGTCAGTTTGTTGACCCCCATCAAGTGTTTTATAATTGTGAGATTCAGGTGAGACCCCTGTGCCCAGCTGTATTTAGGGAATATGGGGGGCATTTGGAGGGGTATGGGGCATTTGGCTTTGTGGGGTTTATCTTTGTGGGAGAGGCAGGATTTTGGCCCTGGTCAGATGGTGTAGCCCTACAAGTCACCTGCTGGGCACAGGCTCATTGTGCTGCAGTTCAGGGCCTTCAGCTGGTTCTGCAATGCCGTTGTCCTTCAGTCACCATTGTGACCATTGTCCTTGAGAAGCGCTACTTCTGCCTTCCTTTCCTCCGGGCTTATGTCCTGTGGTGAGTCCAGGGGAGGTAGCTGGAGGGCATCTGAGGTCTCTCACAAAAGGGTCTCTCACAGGGGTCTCATGAGGGTCTCACAGGGGTCTCACAAGGGTTTCTTAGGCAGAAAACTCTTCAAGGAAAAATGCCATTCAGTTTCCACCGGGCAAGTCCTCAGGCAGAATTAAAGGGCTGATGTTACTTCTCACCCTCTGGAAGGGACCTGCAGGTCCTGTTGACAAGAAGCGAGCAACGAGTACCGTGATCAGAGCCAGAGGGGCCCTGGCTCCAGCCAGGTGTGGGAAAAGGACAGTGGGGTCTATTGCACTGTGTGGAACCCTGGCCTGGCACAGCAGAGCCACAGGAGCACGAGGCTTTAGGTGACAGTGGTGCACAATGTACCCTGATGCCGTCATGCAGGGGCAGAATCCATCCCTGTTTCTGGGGTGACAGGGGGATCCCAACAGGGACTGTGCAGGAAGCTGAAGTGCTCCTGACAGGGCATGACTGGCAGAAAAATTCCTTTGTCATTGGCCTGGACCCTGCCTGTATCCTTGGCATAAATCACCTCAGGAGAGGTATTTCAAGGACCCAAAAGGACATCACTGGACTTTGGGAGAGCTGCTGTGGAGACAGAGGAAATTAAGACAGCTGAATCCCTTGCTTGTGTGACAAATTAAACTATGATTTGTGTTAGATAAAAATATATATCATGATGGGATTGTGACGTGGGACTAATACAAAGATAAATTTTGAGAAACTGTTAGGTGAAACTAAAGGAAGGATAACTGAACAAAATGTTGTGGTTACTAAGCGGAATGGTTAAGAAAAGATGTAACTATATAAAACTGCAAGCAAGGCAAAACTGCCATGAAAAGGAACCAGAGGTCAGCAAAGGGTGAAGGATAAAGACTCCGACCCCCCCCGCCCCCCCCCAGCGACCACCAGCAACAATGAAAACTAGAAACTGGATGTCACAATGAAGAATAGAAACTAAACCTCATAATGGGGAATAGAAACTGGGAGGGGATGACTAACGTGAACCTGGATAAATACCTGTAAAGTTAACATTTGGTGTGCATGCTGGTAGAGCAGTGATTCCCCTGCACCCAGCACTGTCTTGCCCGCTTTCTGCCAAACACAAAATTAATAAATTGCCTAATTTGAAAATGGAATAAAGGAGTACGTCTCCTCATTTATAACACTTGGTCTTTCAGAGGGTCTTTCTGCCGTGGGACTGCTGAGGGTTGAAGAACAGCAGGTGCTGATGGCCAGCACAACAGTGTCCCATTGGCAACATGGCACTGACTGGGACTTCAGCACCCCGTCCACGAGCTGATCCGTGAACCGGAGAGCTGGGTGTGCTCAGCAAGACTTGCATACCCTTCAGCAGACCCACATGGCCCCTGCCCGAGTCCCATGGACAGTGGACACTGACAGTGGACTGTCATGGCCTGAATGACGCCCCACCATGGCTTAGTGCTGCCATGCTGCACATGTTGGAACTTCAGTATGAGCTGGAATCCGAGGCAGCAAAGTGGTGCCACAGCAGAGGAAGCTTTTGAGAAAGTGGAGAATGTCGCTTGTCTCTATCAGAGGTGCTGGATAAGTTTTGCCCAAGCTAGCTCAAGACTGCACCCAGACAGGAAAACTCCCCAGGGTCCTAGAAACCAGGGGAGCGGCAAAGGGGCTTTATCCCTTATCACAAGAGACACCACGTCTGTGGCAGAGGAAGGGAGACAATTGGTGAGAGGGGGAGGCTAAGGCCTTTATTCTGGTCTTTATCCCGGTCTTTATCCCTTTCTGGTTGGACGTCTGCCTCAATTCAGCTGTTCTTGCCAAGTCCTGGCTCAGCCTCGTTGTCCTGGCTTACATACATGGGAGGGGCTAAAGGAGGGCACAAGCCAACACCCACTGAGGGATAAGGTAGGAGTGGAACAGGGTTGGAGGGACATTTAAAGATACCAATAGGCACATAAAGGGAGGAACTTCCTTGGCTCCTGCTCTGTCATTCGATGTCCTTACCCAAACTCTCCAGAAGCTGGGAGGAACAATCGAATGACAGGCAGGGCCTGTAGGAGGGGACTGGGAGGAGTGACAGGGAAAGGGGTAGGGACAACTCTTTGAATAGAACACTTTCCAGGAGAACAGGGGAGTACAGAACAAACCATTATAACATAAAACCCAGTATAAAATACAATATGAAAATGAATAACAAAATGCAGAATGCAACATGAGAAGATAATACAGGTCCTCCTGAAGGCTAGTTTTGCCATAAAACAGAGCAATGTTAAGGGACCCTCCCAGGAAATTCAGGAAATTCAGTTTTTAGAAGTAAAATAGCAAAATGGACATTGTCAGATTCCAGTGGATGTGGCCAACAAAATAGCAGCCATGTCCCCACTGACCAACAGGAAAGAAACACAGGCTTTCCTGACACTGTGGTATTTTGGAGAAGGCATTTTCCAGGTTACAGTCAAACCCTCTCTATCATGTGGCATGGAAGATTTATTTCAAGTGGGGTCCTCTATAGCAACAAGCTTTTGAACAAATTAAAGAGATTCTTCCTACAGTAGTCGTTGGACCAGTCAGTGTGAAATGCCCAGGGGCCTGCCAAGAGGAGAGACACCTTCTTAGACTAGGGTAAGAAGAACCTTCCTCCCATGGGCCTTTGCAGCCACGTTAATATTTCTTAGGTTTTGTTGTTCTATTAGTTTGTTAAGTTTATGTCACCCTGATCAGCCCTCACTCACCATATATGCACTCTTCCTAGAATGTTCTTCCTTCTCTTGGACCCCACTGGGTTATTTTTGCCAAATACCCCACCCCTGTGATCCTATTAGTCCCCCCAGTTCCTAGCCACCCCTTTGCACCATTTTCCCCCATTCAATTTGGACCTTGACCCTCAGGTCTGGTATATAATCCTGGATCTTTGGCCCCATTTTGGCTCTCATCCCTGGAACATATTCGAGGCTGTACCCACAATGCATGTGCTGACAATGAACAGCACCTGGATTTCCAAATGGGACCCTGTCTCCGCACCTCTATTGTAAACCCTTTATTAACAGAGTGCGCCGGGCCCCAAAGGCGCCGGTCGCTCTTAAGGACACACTGTTGCACTGATGCAACAAGTCAGGAGAGAACAAGATGTGTAAAATGTGCTCCACACCACAGCCAGGGAGAAAAGTCCATCCTGGAGCCTCTGGCAGAAGGAACCTGGAGAAGTTCAAGGACCACTCTATGGTTCTTGAGTCTGGGATATCAAGGATCTGAGGCCAGCTATACCCCGACACCACACTGCAGATACTGGCAGCTTATGAAGAGGTTCCATCTATTTCAGAAGTGATTGGTACCAAAGCACAGCTTCCACTGGCACCTGACTGCCAGTGCTGGGCTGGATGTTCAAAGGGAAAGGGACCTTGGAAGTCATTACAAACTTACCCAGAGGCAAAAATTTCAGATTATTTCAGAGAAGGAGGAGGTGAAGGTGGCACGTGCTAAGGAGGCCCTGGCTGCCAGAAAATGAAAACTATCTCTCTCTCTTTACTCATGTTTCCTGCCATATTGTAGGGATGCATCAAAAATAGAAAGCTGCTGTATGGAGTCCTACATGGCAACCTGTAGAAGCCACTGAAGGACAAGGTGGATCCAGTCAGGTTAGGCTCTGGTGGATCCAGAGCTTAAAGCTTAAAACCACCTAGCTGGCTTTGGATATGGCTGAATGAGAGAAGTGGCCAACACTCTGCCTCTGTACTGACTCATGAATGGTGGCAAGTGCTCTGTGGGGTGGCTGGAATGATGGAAAAAGGACTACTGGCAGCACAAGGGACACACGGTAGGGCTGCTGGACCAGGGCAAGAGAAGTTGTCTGTAAAGTCCCTCCTGTGGATGCTCATGTATCCACGAGTTGGGCACTGAAGAGCAGCACAACAACGGACATGGGGATGTGGCTGCCAGGATTAAAATGTCTCAGGTGTGTCTGGCCTGGCCACACAAGGGGGAGTTATTTCTGGCTCAGTGGGCCCATGATGCTGACTTATTAAAGAAATACAGGTATCGATCTAGTATCGATACCCGACTGTGATGGACAAAAACTCTCTAACAGTTTAAAGTTAGAACGTGTATGTTTATTATGGCCGGGCAGCACGCGGGACTAATTCCCTAATACGAACTGCAAAATGCACAGGTAATTACAAAGCCTTTTATTTACAAACATGTTGAATACCCAAAATACAAATACATATTCATACTCCTGTCACCTCCCATTTCTCGCTTCGTATGCTAATTGGCAAAGAAAGCTATTAAGCATGCGTACTTTGTTTCCTAAAATGAGTCGGAGGTCTCTTCTGGGGAGGGGTCACCCAAAATGAGGAAGTAAGATGAGTCTTCCTCATTCTGACCTTTCTACCTTTTCAATGCATTTGTGAGAAATGAATCCTTGGTAGAACTTATAGTTTCCTGTGTTGAATGGGTTCTTTAAGCAGGAAGTCTGCAGCTATCTTATGTCCTATTTACCACATTTTGTTTTTCATTACAAGCACAGTTACACAAACATAAAGCTGACAAGCAATGAGTTACTAAATCCAGATAGCTTATCTAAGATCTGGCTTCTGTTAACTGCGAACAAAGCCTACCTATCTACTTAACTAAATCAGCAACTTATTATCTTAACTTTCCCAAAAATCCTTAATTCTCACCAAGGGATCAGACTGCCCCAGGCTCTGAGAAACAAAGGCCCTCGAGGTTCCTGGTTCTGTTTATTATTAATGCTGTAGTTGTTGTTGTTTCTTTGCTTTGTTATATTTACTAGTAAAGAACTGTTATTCCTTTCCCCATACCTCTGCCTGAAAAAAAACCCTTTAATTTTCTAAATTATAATAACTTGGAGGCAGGGGATTGGAATTCCCCATTCCTATAGAGGCCCTGCCCATCCCTAGCAGATACCTGTCTTTCAAACCAAGACACCAGTGAAAAACGCCAATCACTTGTTTTAAAATTTTAAAAGTTTAATAGTAATTAAATGGTTACAAAAATAGAATTAGAGTAATAAAAAATGGAACAATTAGGATTAGGACAATACGAGACAATAAAAACAAAGTAAGAGACGTCTGGGTGCCTTTCTGGGCAAAAAGCTCCGAAAAAGGACCCCCTTTAACAAAGGATTATCTCTTAAAAGCAATAGCCTGTTGAATATTCATATATTTCATACATGATGCATAAATTCCATTCAAACAAAGAATTGTCTCTGGTTAGTGTCACTTTTTTCCCTTAATCTCTATGGCACCTTCAGGGCTGAGCAAGGCAGGAGAAGTCGGTCTCTTCTGATAAGGAACTAATTTTTTTTTTTCTCTGAAAGATTTATGTTTTCCTGTGGCTGGTATATAAAAACTACATTTTAACTACAAAACTACATTTACCATACTATCAAAATATTAATACAACATTACTAATTAATACAACATAATACATATAGTAAATGTCTTGCATAGAGCCATATAATATGCACATTTTACAACACCTATGTAAAAGGACTGTCATTCTATTTCAGGAGTCAAGCACACAATTTTGTATACCATCTCCAACAGAGTATGTCCAAGGATTGCTCCCAAACAAAGGCTCCAGGACAGAAAGGTCTTGCTGGCATGTCTTTCTACTTGTGCAGATGATCATCTGCACCACCAACATTAGGACCGGGAGTTTCATTTTTCTAGGGGAGGTACTGTCATTCGCATTCAGGGCCTGAGTTCTGACATTTGGATTCAAGCTCAAATACTGAATGTCTAAGGATTGCTCGCACACAAAAAATGGGAGAACAGAAAGCTGTTGCTGTCATTTACCTTCACTTTGCAGTCATCTGAACATCCCTAGCAGGATTATGTGTTTGTCTTCCCAAGGAAAGGTACTGTCATTCATGTTCAGGAGCATAGTTGCTGCATTTGGAGCCACACTCCGATGTGGAATACTTAAAATTATTATCTAACACAAAATGATCCACAGCAGCAATGTCTTTGTGGCCTTCACCTCCTCTAGGAAGCATATCTTCACAAGAAACAGTGGGTTATGTCCTTTTCTTCCCATGGAAAAGGACTTTAATTCTCTTCAGGAGTCCACCACCTTGCTTTGGATACTACATTCCAGTATCAAATATATCCAAGGACTGCTCCCACACAATATGTGTGTCAGGTCAGAAAATTGTTGCTGGATTCTACTTCCTTGGGGCAGCATAATATCTGCGCTTTGAACCCTGGGTCGAGGTGTTTTCCTTCCCCTCTAAAAGTGCTTCAATCATCTTTAAGGAGCTCTCCACTGAAATTTGGATACCACCTCCAATACTGAATACATCCAAGGATTGCTCTTACACAAAACGTTGACAGACAGGTCTTGCTGGCCTTTACCTCCAATGGACAGAGTTCCTGAAAGAAAATGAGAGCACTTTACCATGGGAAGGAAAGCATATAGCCCCAATGGTTTAGGTGCAGATTACAGGCTTCCCTAGGGGGGTAAAGATCAGTGAAAGCTTTCTGAACTGGCAGCTTTTGTATGAGAGTAATCCTTGGGCCTATATAATATCAGAGATGGTATCCACATTTGAATGATGAGCTCCTGGATAAGAAGGAGAGTTCTTTTCCATAGGAAGGAAAGCATGTAGCCCCATTGTTTGCAGTGCAGATGAGAGGTTGCACAGGGGAGGTAAAGGCCAGCCAAGACCTCTCTATCATGGCACCTTTTTGGAGGGAGCAATCCTTGGACATAATATTGAAAGTGTATCTAATTTGAGTAAAATCCCTGGACATATTCAATTAATTACGCTTACATCTGAAAAGCATTTGTGATGTAGAATGCAAGTACTAAGTTACCGTACTTACTAGCTTAAATAAAAGAAGTGACTCCACCCTGAAGGTTGAACTTGTGTGAACGAAATTTGTTTCCTGCTGGCAGTGATTGCTCCTGCAAGAAGGATAAGCTGTCCTATGATGGTTAACTTGATCTTCAGTGGAGGTATGCTGGAATCATTACTGATATCATTCCTGGAAAGAAAAAACAGTGAGTCTAGGCAGAAAAAACAGTATGAGTCTCCTAATCTGGACAGGTTACCCCTTAGTGGCTCAAGTTGTTTAATCATTCAGACTAATCACGAAAGTCCTTATCCACGCTCAGAATCTCTCTGTTCCATCTCCTTAAATGCAGTTGAGTTGAATAGTGAATATTTCTTTGGTCTTTCATGATGTTAGGCCTTGACATTCTTCAGGATGAACCTCAGCTTCTACTTTATGAAGTGCTTGCCCACTGCTGTTGCTGCTTCTCATGTTTTCAGGGAGGTCTCCTGCAATTTGAGTTGTCCTCCATGGGTAGAGTGTTCTCTTAATTTATGAGTTTAAGAGTTTTCAGTTCCGCAAAGTTTAGTTCAGCAGTGATTGTAGATGTGGTACTGGCATTCAACTGTCTGTAATAAACCTAAACCACAACTGTCTGTTTGGCTCTTTCATGAGCCAGACTCTGAGACTGGCTCAGTTGGTCTGAGCATGGTGCTCATAACACCACAGTTGTTGGTTCAATCTTGATATGGCCCATTTACTTAACAGCTGGACTTGATGATCCCTGTGGGTTCCTTTCAGCTCAGAATATTTTGTGATCTGTGACATAATGGCAATGCCAACAGCAAACATTGGCTAAACACTGGCAACCTCTATGAGACTGGAGCATGTTAAAATGATCACTGGCCACTTTCTCAGACAGGAGAGATAGGAGTGTGACTGAGTGATAGTACCTTTTTTCTCTAAATCTATCACCACGCCATCAATGCCCAAGCATGCAGGTGCTTATATTGTGGCTGTTAGGTTTGTGGTATTGGCTGCTTCAGCTGTTAGTGGGGCCAAATTGGCCAGAACTTCAGAAATTCCACTTCTCCCTGAAGCAAAAAATCCAGCACTCGGATACACTAACAGTCCTTGGATCAGGGAGTGCAGGTGCCACGTGGAGTCAGCAGTCTCTGAACTCCTTTTAGGATTCAGATTAATGATCAAACATTAACACTGTCAGGCAGACAACAGATTTGATCATTCAGAACATCAAAACCCCAAATACTTTTGATCTTTGATCTTTGACTGCAAAGCAAGTAGCCAATATCCACTTCTCATCCAGGAGACATAAATTAATCTTAGCAGCTTGGCAGATAACATTTACTCTGTTTACTTCAGTGATTGTAACTCTTGGCGTTTGGGTCATACGCCCAGCTTCTTGGCATCCTGCTTCATTAGTACTGTGTTGTGCTCCTGTATCTATTAGAAATGTAATTAACTGTTGATAAGAACCAACTGGAATCTTGATGTATGTGTCATTAGTACATATGTATTGATAAGATTCCACTTCTTGGATTTCAGTCTTACTTGGCTTGTGCCTGGAATGCTTTGCAAATCATCCACCTGAATGGACTCTGTACAATACAGGGTGAATTGGTAGCTTGCTTAAGTGTCACATTTGCCTTTTCTTTCAGTTTTCATCATTTCTTCCTGGAACTATTTCTGCAGCTGTTCAATTCTCAGTAACAGATAATTCAGCTGCTTTCTTACCATTTCCTCTCTCAGATCTTGTTTCTCTCTTCTATAATTTTCCCCATTCAAATTCTCAAATAATTGTCTTTCCTTACACTCTGCTGAAGCAAGTAGGGTCCTAAGATGATTTTTCTCAGTCATAAGCTTATCAACTTGGATTGTCAGTTTTTCTCCTGTCTCCATTTCAGAAGCCAGTGGAGACTTTGATACCTCATTTTCTGTGTCAGTTTTATTTTTGGTGAGCCTCCTTAAATGTTTGCAGCCTCCAGCCCCCAGCTCACTTACTGAGGATGGTGAAAGTTGTTTCTAAGACTCCACTTAACAACATTAGCCTGTGGGGCCATAGTAATGATAGGTCTCTCAGGAGTTCCAACTCCCACATAATCTTTATCTTGCCTGTGGCAAGGGAGTACCACTTTCCTTTTCCCCAGGCACTCCATTCTAGGCACCACATTCTCCAGAGCAGCAGTGCATAATTTATCACTTCCCAAGAAATTCCTTTCTGCAAGCCTTTTGCTTACACTGCATTCCATGGAGCACTGGGACCCTGCTGCTCCCTTTTGGGCAGTCTGTTTCCTTGCTTCAATTCCAATCTCCTGATTGTTCTCTTTACTAATCATTCAGTGAAACCCATCCTTCTGCCATAGCTAATTAGCCCCTAAGATCTCTCTCCCCACGTAAAGGGTCTTTTCCCTTGTCTTCCTCTCTGCAGGGTTAACACTTGCCTTAAATGATCCGGTAATTCTGCTGCAGTGTTTTATCATGTCCAGCAAAACTCTAACCATGGGAGCCACATACTTGGATAACCAGTGATGCAGGTGAGCGCTGTCCTGGAACATCTGTCATTCATCAGTTGCAAACATGCTGCCTTCTGTATGCTCTCTGTCCCACGATCTATGGTTGGGTCTCGATCCTAAGCAAATCATTCCTCACCAACGGATCCAACCTCCTGCCCAGCAGGCGGTACTGTGAGTTAAAAACCACTGTTTTTTCTAGTCACCCACCATTAAAAATACTTCTGGCCCCCAGAAGCCTTGGGCCTCTGCCTCAGATAAATTAATTAATCACCCCCTGACAGAGGCACTCTTCAAACATAGCCAGTTTCTGATTCCCATGTAAGTCTGCTATACTTTCTATCATGAGTTAGCACAGTTTTGTTTTCTGGTTATAAAGAAATGTGAAATGTTTTTCTCTGCCAGGACCGTGGAGTGGTTTGGTGGGGGGGGGAACAGGAAAAGGACCTATCAGAAAGCTAGACAAAATATTAGCAGCTAGTTTGACCAATAAGGATGCCAGTGCGATTTTAGAAAGGACATTTAAAACTCTCATCTTCAGCAGATCGCTCTCTTGCTTTAGAATCAGCCATAGAGTAACATCGTAAGCAGCGGGCCGGGCCCGGGTCGGGCCCTGCTGCCCCTCGGGGCGGCCGGGCCGGGCTCAGCCGGGCCTCTGAGGGCCGCTGCCCGCACAGGGAGGGCCTGGCCCGGCTGAGCCCTTTCCCCTGCTGCCGGCAGGGAAGAGAGGCGGCTGCAGCTCGGCAGTGCTGACCAGCTGCTCACACCACGGCAGAAGGGGCCAAGCCATGGCCCGGCTTAATCGCCGCTGGCAGCAGACAATGAAAGCCTGCAGCTCCCTAAAAACTCCGAGCCGAGTCGCCCTGGAGGAGACCGAGAGGCCGGAAAAAAGCCATCTACCAGCCTCCTCCATCAGCACGGCTTTGCATTTCCTTCAGCCCTGCGGCCTAGGGCCTGTACATAGCCCTTGCAAGCCTGGGCGGATTTAACCCTTTCCTAGCAACATAGAGCTTCTAAAGCACAACTCTTCCTTAAAAGAAAGAAGAAACAAAACAGAAAGTACGTAAAACAGACACCACATGAAGTCAGATTAGAAGTGAAAGAACTAATAATATTAGGATAGGATTGAAGAAGCGGACATTTTTAACTGGACTTCTCTGGGGTAAACTATAGAGAAATAGACTATTCTTTGTAGCATCTTAATGTTGTTGGGGAGAATGCTAATTCTAATCAAAATTGAGGACTGATGTAATTAAGATTTAATTGAGATCTTTAAAGAGTGGGCTTTAGTCAAAGCAATTTTCTGTCCTGTCCACAATTTGAGTTGTTAACTTTCTTTGAAGGTTCAGTGACAAAAATATGCCCCACCAAGCTCAGCAGCAGCATGTCTGGGGAAAAAAGAGGGCTGAGAGGACCCCAAAACTGGGGGTATCCCAAACCAGGTGGGTGGGGGCTGGGCTGGGATTTTGGAGGGGGAGATATTTGGGGTCCCTGAAGTTTGGGGGTCTCAGAGGTTACCCCATGGATGGCAGGAATTTGGGGTCCCAGGGTAGGTTCTGTGTTCTGAGGTTTTGGAGGGGTCTCCAAGGCATGAGGAAGGATTTGGGGTCCCAGGGCAGGGTCCGTTCTGGGGCCCCACCCCCGGCTCAGCAGCGCCCCGAGCGGCAGCAGCGGGAACAGCAGCCTGGGAGCGCCCAGAACCGCCCCCCCCCAAGCCCTGCCCCATAGAGGACCCTGCTGAAGCGCCACCCCCAGAACTCTGCCCGTGGATGGGGGACCGCCAGAGCGCCACCCTCAAGGCCTGCTCCATTATTAATAGGGGGCGTCTAAGCCCCATCCCCCCACAGGCAGCCCTACCTACTGTCAAACCACCTCTGAGCACTGCCCCTAAAGCCCTGACGCTGCTGATAAAGCGACCCCCTACCACCACTATAAATGGAGCCCCTTAAGGCCTCAAGACTTTCCTGGCCCCCATCCCAGGTGCCATTACCTAAAATACTTCCCTGTGGGTTCTCCTCCCCTCCAGAATTCCCCCCTGGAGTGCCTCACCCCCAAATCCCCTCCATCCTCCCCAGCAACAGCACAGTAGGGGTCACAAACATTTATGAATTTATTGGGGTGCAGCAGAACTGAGAGGGTCACCAGTAGGGTGTAGGTCCTGGGTAGGTTCCTCTGGGACTGGCATTCTGGTGATGGGGTCCCAGGGGGATCATGGGTAGGGGTCCTCAAAAATCTGAGGGGTACTGGACAATGGAAGGGGACCTCTACCCTGGGATGTGTCCCTGAAGGGGTTGTTGGGGATCCTGAGGTGGCGTGCAGTAGGAGGGAGTCTGAGGGGTGTGAAATTGTCAGGAGAGAATTCCAGGGTGGGGGTCTTGTCTCAGGGCTCTGGGAGGCTGAGTCTCTGCAGGGCCGCAGGAGGGTCCCCATTCAGATGCCCCCCCCCTCAAGTCCCCGCAGGCGCCGGGCCAGCTGCAGATCTTTGGGGAACAGGGTGACTCGGCGGGCGTGCAGCGAGCACAGGTACGCGTCTTCCAGCAGCCGCACAGCGAAGGCCTCTGCTGCCTGTGTCCCAAAACCTGAGGGAGGGGTCTGCAAAACCCCCCAGCATGCCCCAACCCCCACAGTTCCCCCCAGGAGCAGCGACCCCCTAAAATACACCCACGGGTGACTGGGGGGACCGGAACACCCTGTGCCTGTAAATGTGTGATGGGGGACCAACACCCAGTGACCCATCCCCATTCTCTGACAGACCCCAAAAATAAGGGATCCCCTCAGCACCCAGAGGTCTTCCAGAGACCCTCTCAACATCCATGGAATCCTGTCCCAGAACACACTGACCTCCTCCAGCCCATGGAGACCCTTCTAGACACCCCCAACAAACCTCTCAGCCCCATCCAAGCACCCAAAGAGACCTTCCTGGACCTCCCTAGTCCCCCAGAGACACCCCCAGCACCCACAGACCCCCCTGTAGCACCCACAGAACTCTCTCCCCCAACCTCCATGGAAACCTTCTCAGCACCCATGAGATCCCCCTCAGCCCCACTCCACACCCCCCTAAGGCCCCTGGACACCCCCACAGCACCCACAGGACCCCTCCAGCCTCTCTGTGACCCCCCTTCCATCACACCGACCCCTACCTCCTGTAGGGCCAGCAGGGCCATGCGCTGCCAGCGGTAATCAACCCCGCGGGTGAAGAGTAGGCAGAGCTCCCGCACCTGCGTCAGGGAGGGGACGGGGAGGGGGCACATGGGGGGTCACAGGGCTTGGGGAGACATCGTGACAATATGGAGAGGATATGTGGGCATTGGGGATACCCCGGCTGGGGCCCACCACCCTGGCAGCATGCAAACACTGCCCTAGGGACATCCCAGGGACCTGGGGACACCCTTGCTGTCACCCTGGAGACACTTTGGGGACACCCCAGGGACAAGAACACTGGGGACAGGAACACCTGGGGATACACTGAGGAGTGGGGATGTGGGAACATCCTGATGGGGACACCCTGCAGAGACCCCAGGTGGGAGGCAGGGGGGAAGCACCACTCTGGGAACATCTTGGGAACGCCCTCGGCCATGGGAACATGGGGACACCCTCCTGGGGACACCCCGATGGGACAGAGGGGACAATGCCAGCATGAGGGGAGGGGGGGATATGCAAGGATGTTGGGGGAGGACAGGCCCACCATGTCACGAGGATGGGGAGGACATGGGTTGGGGGGGGGCTGGGGGAAAGGGGTGGTCCTGAGAAGTACCAGGGGGTGATTTGGGGTTCTGGGGAGATAACTTGGTGGGTCTGGAGGAGGTTGGAGAGTCCCAATGGGTGTTTTGGATGGGGTCCAAGGGGAGGCTGGAGGGTTCCAGGTTGGATTTCAGGGCTCCCAGAGTGGATTTGGGGGTTGGATTTGAAGGGGTCCTTGGGATTGTTTAAAAGGTCCCTGTGGGTATTTGGGGGAGTCCTGTGGGGAGCTGAAGGATCCTAGGGTGGATTTGAAGGCTCTGAGGGAGGTTGCAGAGTCCAAGAGGGTTGATCTGGGGTGTCCTGGGATGGATTTGGGGATCCCAGGAGAGAGGATCCAGAGTGGTTTGGGAGATACCAGAGAATGTTGGAGGTCCTGGGGTGGATTTGGGGGCATCCTGGAGGGGTTTGGGGGTCCCAAAGTAGATTTTATGGGTATCTGAGATGATCTATGTGGTTCCAGGGGAGTTTGGGAGTCCATGGGGGGTGTTGGGGAAGTTCCGTGGGGGAAATCAGGGTGTCTGGGGATTTTGGGGTGCAGGAGTGTTCATTTTGGGATGTGGGGGAGTCTCACCAGACGGGCGAAGGGGCCAGGGCGCAGCAGCAGGCGGGTGCTGCTCTGGTACTTGCGGATCTCCTGCAATGCCCGCTGACCTGGGCGGCGCCCTGGGGGAGCATTGGATGAGGGTCTGTGGGGGCTTTAGGGGATCCATCTGGCCTGGGGGGGCACAGATGGGGGTCTCTGAGGGAACAGGGCGGGTATAGGAGATCTATAGGGCCTGGGAGGACACAGCAGGCTATAGGGGATCTGTGGAGAAGCTATAGGGGTCGGGGGGACCAGGGGAAGCTGTGGGAGTTAAAAGGGATCTCTAAGGTCTGGGGGGACATTGCGGGTATGAGGGATCTATAGGGAGCTACAGTGATGGCCGATAGGAACTATAGAAGACAAGGAGTACGGAGGTTATAGGGAACAGGGTATAGGGGGCTAGAGGGGAGAGGGAGTGTGGGGCAACTATAGGTGATGGAAGGGGTATATAGGGCACAGGCATAAAGAGTACAGGTTGGGGGCGGGGGTTCATAAGGGGAGCTCTATAGTGAAGGGGCCTAAAAGGGGGCTCGACGTGGAAGGTCCATAGGGGGTGTCTATAAGGGGAGTCCCCCGCCCCTCACTCACTGCGTGTCGGTGGCCGGGGCGGTGTGGGGGCTGCGGGGCGGCGGCGCCGTCGGGGGATGGGTTTGGGGCGCGGCATGGTGCAGCTGAGTCCACCCCGAGGCCAGGGCGATTCCAAGTGTCCGGCGGGGCTGGAGGGGACCTGGCTGCCGGGGAAGGGGGGAATCAGGTCGGACCCGCGTGTCCGGGGCCCCCCCACGCCACTCCCGGGTCCCCCCAAGTCCACCCCCTCCCGCTCCCCGCCCGTGACCCCCCACGCCACTCCCGGGTCCCCCCAAGTCCACCCCCTCCCGCTCCCCGCCCGTGACCCCCCACGCCACTCCCGGGTCCCCCCAAGTCCACCCCCTCCCGCTCCCCGCCCGTGACCCCCCACGCCACTCCCGGGTCCCCCCAAGTCCACCCCCTCCCGCTCCCCGCCCGTGACGTCACGCTCGGGATCCGCCGCCGCCGCGCGCTGTTCAAACCTCCCGCCGCGCCGCTCCGATAGTGACGTCACTTCCCCCCGCGCGCCAATCGGGGCGCGCGACCGCTCTGCTCCGCCCGACCCCGCGACTCGCTGGTGCTCATTAGCATAAATCTGCATGCCCCGCCCACTCGCAGGGCGGCCTCGGGTATTGTCCCCGTGTGATCCCAGTCTCTCCCAGTATGGTTCCCGTCGCTCCCGGTCATCTGCGTGGTTCCAGTTATTCCCAGAATGATCCCAGTATGATTCCAGTCCCCCACCATATGATTCTAGGGCCTTCCAGTCACTCCCAGCCTGAGTCCAGTGTGATCATAACGGGTCTCAGTATGATCCCTGTCACATGCCCAATGGTCCCAGTCAATTCCTGTCCCTATGAGAATGATCCCACTATGATCCCAGTCACTCCCAGTATGATACCAGTTGCCCTCAGTGTGGCTCCAGGCATTCCCAGTACAAACCCATCATGGTTCCAGTTGTCCCCTGTATGATCCTTGTTGTCCCAGCTGTGGTTCTAGTATCCCCAACATGGTTCAGCATCTCCCATTTGCTCCCAGTGTATCTTCAGTTGGCTCCCAACATGGTCTCAGCTCCCTGTGCCTCCCAGTAACCAGTGGGGGATCAGTCAAGGGTTACAACTGTCCATGAAATCCACTGGGAGAAGCAGACTGGGGGGTTAGTGAACCTGTGGTGACCCATGTGGGCTTTGGGGTCTCTTGAGGGCATCGCCTCACAGACCTCCCAGTTCACCCCCAGTTTTACCAGTGGGACACCTCACCCCTCATTTGACCCCATCAAGCCTCCCAGTTGCCCCAGCTGTCCACCCAGGCCACGCAGTTGCCCCTCAGTTCTTCCAGTGGGCCATCACACCCCCCCTTTGACACCATCAAACCTCTCAGTTTCCAACACTAGACATCCTAGTTGTCCCCCTAGATCTTCCAGTTCCTCCCAGTCCTCCCAGTGGGCCACCACACACCCATTTCACAGCATCACTGAGGTTGGAAAATCCCTCCAAGACTTCATCCAACCTCTGACCAGCTTCCACCTTATGACTCCACCACCACACTGTGTGCCGTACTAGCTGTTATGTGAACTCCTCCAGGGATGGGGACTCCACCAGCTCCCTGGGCAGCCCCTTCCAATGCTTGACCTTTTCCTTGAAGAAAATTCCTCTTGACTTCCAACCTGAACCTCCCTTGGCACAGCTTCAGGCCATTACCTCTTGTCCTGTCCCTTGTTTCCTGGGAGCAGAGCCTTACCTCCCCTGCCTGTCCCCTCCTGTCAGGGAGTTCTGCAGAGCCAGAAGGTCTAAGCGCCCTGAGCCTCCTTTTCTCCAGGCTGAGCCCCTGCAGCTCTCTCAGCTGCTCCTGGCACTCTAGGCCCTTCCACAGCTCCATTCCCTTCCCTGGACATGCTCCAGCCCCTCAATGTCTCTCTTGCAGTGAGGGGTCAGAACTGGGCCCGCAGGACTCAAGGTGGGGCCTCCAATCACTGCCCTGGTCCTGCCGGCCGCACTGGCTGATCCAGGCCAGGTGCCACTGGCCTTCTTGCCCACCTGGGTACACACTGGCTCAAATCCAGCTGGCTGCCAATGAGCAGTCCCAAATTCCTTCCTGCTGAACAGCTCTCAAGCCATTCCTTTCCCAGCCTGAAGCATTCCATGGGACTGTTGTGACCCAGCACTTGGCTTTTTTGACCCTCACACTGTTACCCTTGGCCCATCAATCCAGGCTGTCCTGATCCCTCTGCAGAGCTTCCTGCCCTTCAGCAGATCCACACTTCCACCCAAGTTGGTGTGATCTGTGAACCTCCTGAGAGTGTCCTCAATCCCCTTGTCCAAGTCACAGAGGAAGATGTTGAACAGGACCAGCCCCAACACTGAGCCCTGGGGAATCCCAGCAGTGCCCAGCCCCAGCTGGCTGTGGCCCCATTCCCACCAGCCAGGTGCTCCCAGTGAGAGACACCTGTCCAAGCTGGGACCTGCAGGTGCTCCAGGAGAGGCAAGGAGATGGAGGCAGTGCCAAAGGCTTTGCTGAGCCTCAGGCAGACACACCCACACATGTCCAACACCCACTTGGGCCACTTGGGGACAGCAGGAGATCAGGTGAGTCAGGCAGGACCTGCCTTTCCCAAATCCTGGTTTTCCTGTCCCTGCCATGAGTTCCCCCCAGGGAATCTGTTCCAGGGCTGTCCCAGCACCAAGGCCTGGAATTTGTTGGATCCTTCTGGCCATAGTCCCAGTGGCTCCCAATCACCTCCACTATGGTTCCAGTCATTCCCTGTATGATCCTAGTCACTCCCACTATGATACCAGTATGATCCCAGCATGGTTTCAGTTGCTCCCATTCACCCCCAGTATGATTCCCCTTACTCCCTGTCACTCTCCAGCACGGTTCCAGTTGTTCCCTGTATGATCCTACTTACCCCAGCTGTGATCCCAGTACCCCCACCATGGTTCCAGCATCCTCCAGTTGCTCGCAGCATGGTCCCAGTAGCTCCCAGTGCCTCCCTGCCCATAAATCCCAACTGGGGGAAAAGGACACACACATGATGTGGGGGGATATGGAGGGACATGGAAGCACTGTTGTGCTGTCACCAAAACTGAGGGAAAAACAAAGAGTCTCCAACATCATTTTTAGTATTAGAGAATTAAGGCATTACTTTATTCTGGCCAGGATGTTGTTCTGGCCAGAATATGCAACAAAAATATTTTCATCCACATATTGCTTGGATTGTGCAGAAAACACCATTCCATCACACATGGCTATTTACTAGATTTTTTACATATTTACACAGTCAAAACCCAGAAAAATGCATTGGTTCAATGTTCATTGATCACAAGTTACACAGTTCTTTGTATTTGGTTTCCTATTGGTTATTGAACACTTTGCCTTCAATGCTAATTAGGTCCTCATTCTTTGTTCTCTTATTGATCTCTTCCCAGACCAGGTGTCTCTGACACATCAGGAAGGATGTTTGGGTGTTGACCGTCACTTATCTCTTGAGCATCCTCTGGCAGCTCCCAGTCCATTGAAATGTCAAGCTCATCAGGCCTTGCTTGGGGAACAATCTCTCGAAAACGAACTTCCATTCCCTTCCCCCTAGGTAAAGATGAACAAAACTGACTAAAGGTTAGTTAAAAATTTTAGAAGTTGCATCATTTCCAACACCACCCCTCCCCATGGACACAGTACCCTCATTGGCACCCTGCGTGCTCATGTCCCCCCATCTCCCTTATGTACACGTTCCCAAGGTCCCTCATGTCCCACCTGTCCCTCCACATATCCCACAATGTCCTCATGTTTTCTATGTGTCCCCAGTGTCCCTTGTGCATCCCCCATGTTCCCACCTTATCCACCATCCCCCAATGTTTGTGCCGTGAGGCAGGAGGTGCCTGGACTCTGTGGCCAGCTGGTGGTGGTCCTGTGTTCCTGGTCTAGTGGTCCTGTGTTCCTCTGGGAGACAAAAAATAGAGGGGGGGGGAAGACCCTGAATACAGGGGGGTGTGGGCATGATATTTCTGGCTCTAAGAGACTTTTGCCTGCTAGCAGCTGCTAACTTTTTCCCAAGGGAAAATTTCTCAAGAAAAGCTTCTTCTCAAAACAATCTTAACAAACAACTATCCTTTCTCAAAACAATCTTTCTCCAGGTGGTGTCTTGCTGTTTCTCTAGTTTCACCAGTGGGATTAGAGTGGTGCCGTTCCTGTTCACCAATCATGTTAAGTTTGTATCAGAACACCTTATAAAAGGTAGTAAGAATTAGACAAGAAAGCCTTTTTTCTATACTCTTTGCCTTCTGAAATATTTAGAGTCTCTCATCTTTCTTTCGTGCCCTACGACGACGGGGGGGACGACCCCAAAAGTATGGCAAACAGGAAGGGGGAAGAGCATCCTTCCTCCACTTCATTTTTGGGACCCTGCCGATGGGACAGGGGACACGCATTCCCCCTCATGAAATGAGTCCCCACCTAGGGATCTGGGTCCCTCTGCATGGGATTGGGACACCGCTCTCCCCCTCATTAATGGCCTTGAGACCCCCACATGTAAGTGATTTACCTTCCTGAACTGAGACCTTCCTCATGGGATTGGGACACACACCCCCTCCTCCCATGGGATTAGGGGACCCATCATTGGACTGGACACACCCTCCCCATAAGATTAAGACCCCCTTGAAAGTGGGACATCCCCCCCATGTGACTGGACACAGAGCTCCATCATCAGCCCCTGCTGCCCACTTACCAGGGACCCTCCAGGGACCCCAGGACCTGAAGGAGGCAATACGCAAGGTGGCCACTAAGCCCACTTGGGTGGGGAGGGGGCCACAGGGAGGCTAAGGCCCCACTTTGGACAGCCTCAGAGCAGGGGGCCCAAAGAGGGGACCCCCGAGCGGGGAATATGCTGACAGAGGAAGAGAAAATAAGGCATTGACTATGTCTATGGCGGCACCACTTTGCTGTCTCGGATTCCAGCTCATACTGAAGTTCCAACATGTGCAGCATGGCAGCACTAAGCCATGGTGGGGCGTCATTCAGGCCATGACAGTCCACTGTCAGTGTCCACTGTCCATGGGACTCGGGCAGGGGCCATGTGGGTCTGCTGAAGGGTATGCAAGTCTTGCTGAGCACACCCAGCTCTCCGGTTCACGGATCAGCTCGTGGACGGGGTGCTGAAGTCCCAGTCAGTGCCATGTTGCCAGTGGGACACTGTTGTGCTGGCCATCAGCACCTGCTGTTCTTCAACCCTCAGCAGTCCCACGGCAGAAAGACCCTCTGAAAGACCAAGTGTTATAAATGAGGAGACGTACTCCTTTATTCCATTTTCAAATTAGGCAATTTATTAATTTTGTGTTTGGCAGAAAGCGGGCAAGACAGTGCTGGGTGCAGGGGAATCACCGCTCTACCAACATGCACACCAAATGTTAATTTTACAGGTATTTATCCAGGTTCACGTTAGTCATCCCCTCCCAGTTTCTATTCCCCATTATGAGGTTTAGTTTCTATTCTTCATTGTGACATCCAGTTTCTAGTTTTCATTGTTTCTGGTGGTCGCTGGGGGGGGGCGGGGGGGGTCGGAGTCTTTATCCTTCACCCTTTGCTGACCTCTGGTTCCTTTTCATGGCAGTTTTGCCTTGCTTGCAGTTTTATATAGTTACATCTTTTCTTAACCATTCTGCTTAGTAACCACAACATTTTGTTCAGTTATCCTTCCTTTAGTTTCACCTAACAGTTTCTCAAAATTTATCTTTGTATTGGTCCCACGTCACAATCCCATCATGATATATATTTTTCTCTAACACAAATCATAGTTTAATTTGTCACACAAGCAAGGGATTCAGCTGTCTTAATTTCCTCTGTCTCCACAGCAGCTCTCCCAAAGTCCAGTGATGTCCTTTTGGGTCCTTGAAATACCTCTCCTGAGGTGATTTATGCCAAGGATACACGCAGGGTCCAGGCCAATGACAAAGGAATTTTTCTGCCAGTCATGCCCTGTCAGGAGCACTTCAGCTTCCAGCACAGTCCCTGTTGGGATCCCCCTGTCACCCCAGAAACAGGGATGGATTCTGCCCCTGCATGACGGCATCAGGGTACATTGTGCACCACTGTCACCTAAAGCCTCGTGCTCCTGTGGCTCTGCTGTGCCAGGCCAGGGATCCACACAGTGCAATAGGCCCCACTGTCCTTTTCCCACACCTGGCTGGAGCCAGGGCCCCTCTGGCTCTGATCACGGTACTCGTTGCTCGCTTCTTGTCAACAGGACCTGCAGGTCCCTTCCAGAGGGTGAGAAGTAACATCAGCCCTTTAATTCTGCCTGAGGACTTGCCCGGTGGAAACTGAATTGCATTTTTCCTTGAAAACTTTTCTGTTGTGGTTTATTTTCCCTCTCAACTCACATACCCTGCCGTCTGTTCAAGTTGTAGTGTTACGGGACAGTTCTGTACCCCCTTGTTTAGTCTGTATCTGGGGTTTTGTCCCAAAAGCTGTCTGCTCTCCCAGAGCTGGCAGTTCTGTCAGACCCCAGCCCTTTTTCCTGAAGTATCTACCAATCTCTGACATATCATTTATCCTTATAATTTGTTTTCCTTTTACTGGCTTTCCATTAGTTTGAGTCTCTCCCGTGTTTCCCCCTCCTCCTCCCTCCTTCCCCCATTGGCCGGAAGTCGCTACTTGCCCCTTGGATCCTGTCCGTTTAAAAACTCCTGCGCCCGGCGTTCGGGGTCTGTCTGTCGCTGGGAATTCGGCAGAATCAATCTGTTTGGATCGTAGAAGGAAGACCTCTCTCACAATCCTTGCTCCCAGCTTGCGCCAAGCAAAGACATTCCAGCCGTAGAGCCAAACAAGCTCTGAGACGCGCCGCCCGTAGCTCGGCTCGGGGGGACGTGTCCCACTCAGAACCGTCCGTTGCGGAAATCTGAGCCAGCACAGAAGTTCCGGCGTCGGCGATAATACCTGGGGCAGCAAGGCAGAGCTGGGTTTTCCTTCCCACTTCCTCATGTCTTCACCATGGTCAGGCAGGTAAAACTACAGGTTCCCTCGTAGTGTGCCCCCTCTCTCCTGAGCAGAGGGCACCTGCTCCCTCTAGACTCTGGTCTGTACTGGTGGGGCACTTTAAATTGCTGGTAGTCTCCTTTAAATTGCTGGAGGTCCTTTCCACAGATGTAGGCCTATAGAGTGAAAGCGCTACTTTCTTCATATTGCCAGAGTTTGGTAACCAAATTATCCACTCTTTGTTTTCCTCCTTTCCATGACATCACTGCCAATGAGTTGATATATGGTGACGGCACCTCAGTAGGAACTTCCACCACATGGTCTGCGCGCACTGAACCTCATCTGGATCTACAGGGGACCGTAGGTCTGGACACAGTCCTGTGCCATGTGCCCCAGGATGATCCTGCCTGAGCAGGGAGGTTGACTAGATGACCCCACTGGTCCCTTCCGCCCTAATTGCTTTTCTGATTCTGTGAAAGCAGGAGCAACTCACAAGTGATGACAGAATACAGACAATTGGGGGAAAGCAAATTCTGCCAGTTACAAGGGGAAATGATGGCACGGGGAGCAGGATGGGGATAGAGAGAGGAGTGATGGCACAAGGAGCAGGACAGAGCAACAGAGAATAAAGCAGGAAGAAAAGCATGAGTTAAACAGCAAGAACAGCAGGGAGAAGGTTCCTCACTGGACTCTTACCATAAAATTACATCACAGAACTGATCTGATTGCCTTCCACGACAGGACAGTTCCTGGATGGAGGAGGGGAAGGAAGTGGGTCCAAGCTCCCCTGGCAGCCTTCGGAAGGACTCAGCAGGTGGAAAAGGTGGGCAGAGAGGAGCCTCACCTGTCCTGCCGCATCCCACAGGGCTGGGAGACACAAAAACCACCTGAGAGCAATGCACCACTCACAGTTCTGTTTCCTCCAAACTCACACCTGGAGAAAACTCCATCTATCCTTTAGGGACAAAAATTTCACCTCCCAAATCCCAAACATTTTGAGGTGAGGAGATTGTGCCAGACCAGGACATTTTCTTGGTTGATCTCCAGAGGCCCGTCCAACCCCAGTTATTATTTCACTGCCCAAAACAGAGGAAAGGGCCTCAGCAACCACGTTTTGGGTAGTTTTCCTCAGCTTCTAAAGTTTCCTGATCCTTTCTCCCTGCCTTTTTAAAATCCTCACTTAAGGAAAAATGAGGTGCCAGGACCTGCTGGATGTCCCCAGATTCCCTCCCCAAACCCTGCAGCAGCTGCCAGGAGAGAACCTGCCATGTCTGAGTGAAAATATTTTATTTTTCATTTAAAAAAATCCAACAAAACAAAACCAAACAACAACAACAACCAACCAAAAAAAAAAAAAAAAAAAAGGTGCTTTTATCTCTAAACCCTCTAAGTCCTTCCTGCCACAACCCCTATCACTTCAGAACAGAGGATTTATAAACCTTAAAACCCTTCAGAAAAATAACATTCACAGATTAATTTTATTTTGGTGCAGTCAAGACTCTGGTCTTGTCTGATTTGGTGATGGTCACTGGGAGTAGTCCAGAAAACAAAAATTATGAGCATGGGAAGATTAAATTCTGCACAAGTTGAAGTCTTGAGAGCAAAGTACCTGCCTTGCAGATGTGCTGCAAGAAACCTAAATAAGTAGCATCATCATCTTTATTTATAAAATGTGAAACACTGACCTCTTGCATAACACAGCCCAGACAAATTATGGAAAGTAAAACAACATTTTAAAGCAGCAAATCCATGTTCCAGAGAATTCCATGACACAGGAGAAAATCCATGACTTACTCTTAAATTCACTTTCTGGTTCAAACCAAAGCCACCTGAACTCACGTTTGAGTTCACCTGACACCAGCGAGAGCTTGGGAAATGTTTCTTGCTCTGCTGATGCCTCCTTTGGTGCCAAGTCCCTTTCACTGCTGTTGTCCCTCCTCTCTGAGCAGCTCCCCAGGTGAGGAGGTGCTGCAGGTGCCAGAGCAGAGATTCCCCTGCAGCCCTGGAGAAGAACAGAGTGAAGCAGATTGCCTCACGTTTGCCTCTGTGCCCCAAGTGCCTCTACCTGAGGGACTCACCCCATGGAAAAGGACCTGGAGCAGTTTCTGAGGGACTCACACCCCACCAGGAGCTTTTCCCTCAGGTTTTCTCTTTCTGTCTCTTTGAAGCGGGAGTGATGGAGCAGCCTGGGGGAGCGCCTGAGGTCAGCCAAGGTCACCCACCCCAAACCTCCCCCACTTTTAGAACCCCAGGCTGGTTTGGGTTGGATGGGACTTCAAAGGTCATCTTGATCCATCCCCTGCCACGGGCAGGGACATCTTCCACTATCCCAGGTTGCTCCAAGCCCTGTCCAAACTGGCCTTGGACACTTCCAGAGATGGAGCAGCTGCAGCTTCTCTGGACAACCTGTGCCAGGGTCTCACCACCCTCACAGGCAGGAATTTCTTCCCAATATCCCATCTAGCCCTCACCCTCCATCCTGTCCTCTGACAAAGACCCTCCCAGCTCTCCTGGAGGCCCCTTTCTATACTGTATTTTATATCTCTATTATATCCATACCTACATACGTATCAGCCCAAAAAGTGGCTCAGGCAGTCCATGACTAGTTGTGGCCACCTGAGGTAGCCCTTTTTTGGGGGGTGTGGGGGAGTGCTGTGGATTTGGGCACATCTATGGGTTATTTTAGATGGCCTCAGGAGGCTTCAGAGGGAAATTTGGGAGGGTCCAGAGGGTTTATAGGGTGTTCAGGGCAGGGGACTTTGGAGCGTTTTGAGAAGACACTAAGGGTATTTGGGATCTAGTGGGGAGTCTGCAGGGGATGGAGGGGGGGTCTCTGGGCTTTGGGGGGGGATGTTTATAGGAGTGTATAGTCCAGGCCCCCAAAGTCTCTTCTGCACCTGACAGGATTTGATCTCCACCTGGCAGGGAAGTTCACCACACGGACTCCGTTCCCGACTCCCATGAAATTTTTGATGTGTGCAACATGTAGGAAATGTTTATCCTGCCATTTCCTGGCTTGTCCATCCCCCACATTGGCAATTGCAGCTTTGATTCAAATTTCAATTAAAGGCTGAACTGTTGCTGATACTGCGATAGGGTCAGGGACTTTCTCTACATCGTCGTCATCACGCCAGTTCCCAGGAGACACTTGAAGGGCTCTTGGGAGGCAGTTAGGGGGTGCCTGCAGGATCACTAACGGGCCTGGAGAGGCACTTGGGGGTCCGGGAGGCAGCTGGAGAGCACTTGGGGGTCCGAGGGGACACATTTTGAGGCCAAGTAGGGGACGCGGGGGGGGCGGGCGAACTTAGGGATCCTGAGGGGCACTTGAGGGTCAGGAGAGAGAAACTAGGAGTACTTACAGGGCCCCGAGGGGCACTTACGGTTCAGGGAAGCACTTCGGGAGCAGCCGGGACAGCAGTGAGGGAACAGGCCCGGCTCTGACGGGCTCTCAGGGGCCGCGGGGCATGACGGGAACCGCAGTCCCGGCTCCAATGGCGTTCTACGGGGCCCCGCGGTGTTTCGGGGCTTGTAGTCCAGGCAGTCAGTAAACTGGCGCGGAACCGGCGGCCAATGGGAGGCGGGAGGGCCCGAGGGACTTGTGGGGGATCAGGGGGAGTTTCTGACACCCCCCCACCCATGACCCAACACAGCGCCCTCAGGGGAGGGGGGACCCCAGAAGCCCCGGCGGCCGTGAAGGCGAAGAAAATAAGTGAGCCTCGCCCCCAGGGGCCTGGGGGTTCCCCACCCCCATGCACCCAGTAACCCCTCCAGGCGTCCATATAGACTTCCTAGCCCCTACAGACCCCCCCACCCCCGCCTGTCCTGGGTCCCCCAAACCCCAAGGGTCCCCCAAACCCCTTCCTGGACCCCCAACATCTTCCACAGACCTCCCCCATCACCCCTAGAGTCCCCCTCCCCCAAATCCCATAGACTTCTTCTGGACCCCCTACAGACCCCCAGTGCCCCTCCAATCACTCCCGATTCTCAGCGCTCCCCATACACCTCCTTCTGCATCCCCAGAGCCCCTCCAAACACCCCACAGACCCTCACGGACCCGCTAGAGACACCCAGCACCCCACCAACACCCTCTTTTGAGCCCCCAAACTCTTCAAATGCTCTTGGGGACATATGGAGGGAGACAGGATTGGGACAATCCCAGAGGTGGAGGAGATAAGGGAGAGAATTTTGGGAGTGTCCACACCTCCCTGGTGCAATTTTGGGGTGTCATTTCTTTATTGGCCCCACGATGGATTGGGGGTGCCCAGGTGGGCATTCCAGGAGGGTCTCAATGGCCCTAGGGTGGGGAAAGAGAGAGCAGAGGGGGGATTAGGGGCATTTGGGGGAGGTGCAGGGGCAGATTCCTGAAATTTGGGAGCAGGGGTATCCTACCGAAGGCGTCCCCTTATGGCTCGGCGGTGGCATCGCAGTATCCGGAGCAGGGGGTCCTGCAGAGAGCCTTGGGGGCCTGCATATCACAGGGGGTGGCAGTCCCACAAGTGTTCTCCCAGACCCACAAGGGACTTCCTGAGCTAGAAGTACCTCCCCAAGCCACAAGTGCCCCCTCAGCCCCTCAAGGAACCCCTGACCCACAACTGCCAGCCCCCCCCCCCCCCACTCCAGAAGTGACTGCCCCTCGCCCACAAGTGAACCCTCTGACCTACAAATGCCCACCAGCCCTCAAGTGACCCCATGACCCACAGGTGACCCCACGGTCCTCAAGTGACCCCACAACCAACAAGCACCACCCAGCCCTCAAGTGACCCCACGACCCACAAGCACCACCCAGCCCTCAAGTGACCCCATGACCCACAAGGCCTCCTCTGGTGCCTCACCCAGTGGCTGCTGCAATGGCACCCCCTGTAGGGCATCACAAGCAGTGCTCCTGATTGGCTGTGGGGCCTCACAGGTGTCACATGACCTCAAGCCCCGCCCTCCCCAGTGAAGGGGCTCAGGAAGTGCTTCCCTTGCAGGCCACAGGGCACTCTGGGAATCACATAACTTCCAATCTGGTAAACGCCGCTGAGCCCAGGGGCCGTCATGTGGCCCCCAAAATGGCTCCTGCCGCAAAGGGTCCTGGGACTCTTGCTTCCCACAGGGTGGAGCCCCCACGTACAGAGATGCACAGCTGCTGCTGCTCTTCTGCCAGGGGACCTCGTGGGAGTCACGTGACCGTGAGTATAGTGCCCCCTGCAGGGTGTCCAGCGAGCTGCTCCTCATTGGCCAGAAGGCCTTGTGGGTGTCATGTGACCTCCAACATGGCTCCTGCCACCAGGGTTCCTGGGAGACAGCCTGGGGTGAAGACGCCTCCTGGTGCCTGCGGAAGTGTCTCGTGATTGGCCCTGGGGCCTCAGGGTCATGTGACTCCCAGGGCACGGCCCCCTGCAGGGTCATGGGGGGATCACGTGACCTTCCCCGTGGCACTCCCTGCAGGGCAGCCTGGGGAGCGGCAGAGCCCAGCAGAGCCCTGCCCACCAGGGGCGTGTCCAGCGCTGGCTCCTCCCCTCGGCAGCGCCTCAAGCGCCATTGGACGAGGGGGTCATCGAGGATGGAGGTGCAGGGAGCAGAGCCAAGCAGAGGCTTCGCCTTCTCTGGCCCGCGAGGGTGCGGCCTGAGCAGGGCCTGGCTGGGGGGAAGGAGAGCGTTAGGGGCGGGGTGAGGACCCCGAAATACTGACCCTGCACTGCCCCCCGTAAGGCTGGTGGTCTCGGGAGGATTGTGAGGGGCTGCAGGAGGCACTTATGGGCAGAATGGGGGATCTGGGGCATCACCTGGGATCGGGTGTCGAGGGGCCCCGTGGCGCTCTTGGGGAACACGGCGCAAGGGAGGGAATTGGGAGGCATTTAGGCGTCTGGGGTGGCATTTGGGAGTCTGGGGAGGTCTTGGAGTCCGGGGCAACACTCAGGGAACGGGGGAGCATGTTGGGGTCCCCACGGGGCACTTGGAGATCCCGAGGTGCACTAAGGCCAGGCTGCTCTCCCACCTCCTTTGCACCAGACGCTCCGTTCGCTGCTGCAGGTTGAGCCTCTGCGGGGAGAATGGGAGGAGTGACGCGGGATCGCCCCGAACCCCCCCAAATTCCCCGTCGGGATCCCCCAAGTGCCCCCCTCTACCCCCCTCTGGACCCCTCAGGCCTCACCCGCTCCATCGCCCGCGCTCTCGTTTGGTTTCGCCCCAGCGCTCCGAGCTCGGGCGCTGATTGGTTGGCGGGGGGGACGGGCGGGCCCTGCGGCCAATGGGAGGCGGGGGAGGGGGAAGGCGGGAAGCGGCGGCGCCGAGCGCGGCGGGGGAGGAGTGGGGTCCATGGGAGGGCTTTGGGGGCCCCTGGAGGGGATTGGGGGCTCTAGAGGCAGTCGTAAGGCAGGATTGAGGAGTCCTTGGAGTACATATGGGGGTCCCTGGACGGCATTGCGGGTCTGGGGGCGCTGAGAGATGCCCAGGGAGTTTTGGGAGTCACTGGGGTGGTTTTGAGGGTCCCGGAGAGCTTGTTTGGGATCCCCAGGGAAAGGTTTAGGGTACGGGGAGTGTGGTGTGCTTCTGGGCATCCTGGAGGGGATTTGGTGGTCCAGGAGGATCGAGAGGGTCGTCATGTTGTTTGGGTGGTCCTTGGGGTGGTTAAAGTGGCAGAGAGCTGGGATCCCTCTGACAGAGACCCCCAGTCTCCCCCATGGTCCCCCTAAATCTCCCCTAGAAACTCCAAGTCCTCCCAGGGACCTCCAAATCCCGACAGGACTCTCAACTGCCCTTACATCCATAAGCCCATCCAAGGGAATGATACCAAAATTGGCTGGAAAATAAACTTTCTAACACAATTTTAAGCATTAGAGAGCATGCATTCTTTATCTGTGCAGGACACACCAAAGGCTTTCTCCTTTAATCTGATGTGTGTGGTGAAACTTTACAACAGGGTATGGTCCTGGAGGGACCACAAATGAGTTTCTGTTGGTCACATTCACTGCATGCTTCCATATTACGGGTGACCTTTGCTTGAACATTTTCTTTGGCCATGCGCTGTTGCTTCTTGGTACATAACAACAAAAAACCCACCACATTCCTCATTACCTATTTCTCCACTGGCTCCAGTTATGTTTGTGATCCTCTGTGCATAACTTTACATCCCTTCATCTTTTTTGCCAGTTAGTCTTTAAGCTCCATCCAGCACCTTCGGGGCAACTGAAAATTTTTCCATGTCATTTATCAGGAACCCCAGCACCCTTCCAGGGACCCCCAGTGTGCCCCAGGAGCTCCCATCTCCCTGCAGGAACCTTGTGGTTTGGGGAGTTCAGAGGGCTGAACGGATCCTCAGGTTGTTTTTGGGGCTCTCCATGTGGTTTTGGGGGACCCTGAATGATTTTGGGTGGTCTCTGTCTCTGGACAATTTTGAGGATCGCTGTGGGGTTCAGGGATTCCCCATTTTTATGTCTTCATTTGAAGACAAAAGCCCTTTAATTCTCTGTTTACCATCATCTGTCCTGGCTCCAGCTGATTTTTTTCAGGTTTTTCAATCATTTGGGCCAGAAGTTCCCATTCCCTGGAATTCCCCTCTGGGGCTTGGGTCATTAATTTTTAGTAAAAAACATCTGGGTTTGGTCTGTCCTTCCCCTGGGGTCATGGGGCCGGAGGGTACCATGGGGACAGTGATTCTGGGAGTCTGGGAATTTGGGATGATCGCCGTGGGTCCCACACCTGTTATGATGTCCCTGTGAGTCCCACACCTGTCACAATGTCCCTGTGGCACTCACATCTATCACGATGTCCCTGTGGGTTCCACTCCTGTCACGTCCTGTCCCTGATAGGATCCGGCTGCCAGTTCCCAAATTCTCTGGAGCTGTGGGTCATGCCCCCTTGGCTCCTCCCCCTCTCCTCCATCCTGGAATTCTGCTGAATCTGCCCAAATCTGCATGATTTGGCTGTGGCTGGAGTATTTTTATGTGGGTATAAAAAGAGCGATTTGGGGATAAACACTCTGTGTCTGCAGGATCCTGGGAATTCAAGAGCCAAGGGGCCGGTGAGTGGGGAAGAGGGGGGAGGCTTCATTCCCTGTTTATTCCTGGTTTTCCTTATTGTTTGGGAATGGACAGAAATTGAAGATTTTTTTCTGCCCAGATTTCAGATTTTTTACCCTTTCCCTTCCCCAATTTTGTGGCTGTTCCCCCTTTTCCCCACAAGTTTCCTAATTTTAACCTTTTTCAGGATCTCCAAATAATCCTTTGTCTTCCAAAATGTTGGGTTTTAAACACTTGTTTTCCCCCAATTTTTTTTATCTTTTGCTCATTTCCCCCCAACTCTCAGATGTCTGCTGTTTTGTGCACTTTTTCCCCAAATTTCAGATTTTTTGCTCTCATGTCCAAAATTTGGTGGGTTTTTTTCTCCCTTTTTTGGCCAAATTGAGCATTTGGGAGGCTTTGTGTGGGACAAGGTGAATGAAGTGTTTTCCTGGATGTTGAACCCCATTTCAATCCAAATTTGGGGGATGTTGGGCAAAAAAATAATCATTTTGACCAAAAGTAGGGGGACTGGGGGAAAACCCCATCCTTTCCATAAAGTTTGTGTGTGGATTTGATGGAAATGGGGTATTGAGGTGGCATCAATATGAGGGGTTGGTGGGAAGGGTGTGTCAGCATTTTAACCCCATTTTGACATGAATGTAGGTGATCTGGGTTAAAATTCATCTGGTTTTAGAGTGAATCTGATGAAGATAGAGACTCTGATGTGGCCTCAAGGTTGGGGGGAGGATGGGAGGGGAGAGATGGCTGCCTCAGGTGTGTAATTCCATTTTGACCAAAATGGGGCGGATTGGGGGGAAAAAATATTTTGACCAAAATGGGGCTATTTGGGAAGCAAAACCATTTGGGGAATTTAGGGGCAAACAATTTAGGGGATTTTGGACAAAATTCATGGAGTTTGGAATGGATTTGGGGGCAGTGAGGGCCAAAATAACCCCCAAGAGGTTTCCATGGGGTGAAAAAAAGGCATTTTGGGGTAATTTGTGTGGCATTATTTGAGGCTTCTGGAGACATCTCCGATTTTTTTCCCATAAAATAGCAACTTTTAGTGATTTTGACTGTTTTTCACAGGGATGGCACAAGATGGGATCTGGTGGTTCCTCCTTCCCTTCTGTGGTAAGCAAACCCCCTGTTTTCCACACAAAATCCCCAAATTTCTTGGCTTCGGTACTTATTTCCAGGCTTTTTACCACAGGAAATGAAATCCTGAATCCCTGGGCTTATTTTTGCCTGAAAATTCCCCTCTTCCCTCATTCTGCATTTTCTCCAACAACCTTTCAGCTGCAGATTTATTATTTTTAACAAAACCCCCCTTTTAAAATATTTTTTTCATCTAAAAGCCTCTAGAATATTTATTTTTTGTTGTTTTTCATGAATGCTTCATTAATTTTCTTGTTAAAAGCCCCTTTTTCCTCACTTTCTACAGGAAAAAAATAACATTTCATCCTGGTTATTTCTGTTTATTTTCTTTGTTTTTGTTTGTTTGAGCTAAAATTCTAATGATCAGTTTTAGTATTTTTCCAGGAAAAAACCCCAAGATCTATATGCTGGTATTGTATTTTTTTTTCTGGGGAAAAAAGATCTATTCTAGAAAGGTTTTTTTATTATTATTTAAAAAGTAATTTTATTTGTTTGTTTTTAGTAAAAGCAGTTGGTTCTTAAAAAAAACCCTTTTATTTCTTATTTCCCTGTGTTTTTTCTAATTTTAATTAAAACCTCTTATCAATCCAATTTTTAGATAATGTTTTAAAGAAAATAACTTTTTTCCCTTAATATTTTTTAAATTATTATTTTATTTTTAAAATTTATTCATTAAGGGGAAAAAAACCCTCCCGAACTCTGTTTTAGGTTTCATGTATTTTTAAAGGAAAAAACCTCATTCACTCTGTTCTAATTTTTAAATCCCTAATGCTCATTTCCCTGTTGATGTTTCTTCAAAATCCCCCATTTTTAAAAAAACAACACTTTTTTTTTTTAATTAGTTGAGGAAGCCTTCTTTAATCCTGTTTTTTATTCACAGTCAAACCTCTTTATTCCAAATTTTTCCCTCAAGAGGCTCCAATTCCATTTTTTTTCAGAAAAAAAATCACCAGAATTATCTTTTTTTACCCAACATTCCTGATTACCTATGTTAAAAAAAGAAAAAAAATCCTTATCACGGACTTTTATATATAGACCGAGTTTTAGCCAATTTTTATTTTATTTTCATGGGTTTTTTTCCTGACAATCTCAAAAATTCCTTTAAAAAAAAATAGGAGAAGGTACCCACTCTTTTTAACCAATTTTGGGGCAAAAGAGGCTATTTTGCTGTTTTGTAGCATTAAAAAGTCCCTGAAAATATTTTTGATCTTTTAAAAATATCTTTTATTTGTTTAGGTTTACTTTGATATATTTTTTTATATTTTATATATATTTTTAAATTTACATTTTAACTTATATAAAATACTTAAAATTTTAATTGGCTAATAAAATAAATAGTGTAATTAACATAAATTGATTATTAGGACAATAATTACTTATTAATACTTATCTATATTTTTATATGTTGTGAATATATTAATAATATGAATACGCTATAATAGTTATATATGAATGTACAATTTAATCTCTACTGTAATTATATAAAAATACAATATATGATCTATTGTTCTGTAATTATGTTGTTATTCTCATTATTCTTGTGTTGCATTGTGCTTTGTGTTATTTATTGTCATATTGGTTTTTATGTTATTTATTTTTGTCGTAATGGTTTGTTCTGTACTCCCCTGTTCTCCTGACAAACGTTATGTTCCCAGGTTTGTCCCTGCCCCTCTTCCCTGTCAATCCTCCCATATTCCTCCCATTCCCTCCTACGGGCCCTGCCTGTCATTGCATTGTTCCTCCCGGCTTCTAGAGAGTTCGGGTAAGGACATCGAGTGATAGGGCAGGAGCCAAGGAAGCTCCTCCCTTTATGTTCTCATTGGTTTCTTTTAATGTCCCTCCAACCCTGTTCCACGCCCACCTTCTCCCTCATTGGATGTTGCATTGTCTCCTCCATTAGTCCCTCCCCTGTACTTAATCCCAGAGCTGAGCGCCCCAGGTGGTTTAGCTGGAGAGACTCCCTGAGGTTAAGATGTCCCTGCGTGGGGCTGAATAAACACCTTGGACTTTTCCCTCCAACGGAGTCCGACTCCTCCCTCCGTCTTCGGTGAGGCGTCTCCCGTGATAAGGGGCAAACCCCCTCTGCCACTCCTCTGGTTCCCAAAATCCAGAGGAGTGTTCCCCGACTGATGGCAGTGTCAGAGCTAGCCTGGGTGAACGGAGCCACTGCTCCGGGAAAGCCGCTGTGACATTATTGATTTGCATTTTTTAGTAAAATTTTCTGTGAAAATTCAGTTCAAAATTATTTAAATGTTTATATGGATGGATAAAAGATGTGAAATATAAAAACATTTTATATATTTTGTATTTATATAATACATTAGTGTATTTATTCATATAGTTCACTATATATTGCTATTATATGTAACTACATCCAGATATTGAGAGGTACTTATAAAATATACAATAGATATAAATTATATAAATACAATATATACAGCTCTAGATTATTCTACAATGTAATATGACATAGAGTTGCATTGTATTATATGAATGACATTATATTATTGTATTGTAATGTAATTATAACTGTATGCAATTAATGAATATTTATTTAAACACAATTATATATAATTTTTGTGCTAGAATGTAATATCCACCATTATAACTGTTATATTAATGACATATAATGATAGATTATATGGCAATATAGCATAATATAATGGTATATTAATTTTATTGTGGTCTATAATATATTCTCTCCCGTTGTAATTTTATTCCTCATCACTTATTTTTGCTTGATTTTTATCTTTTTTTCCTAAATCATTTTTATGGGAAAAAAAATTAAATAATCATCTGTATAATTTTATGGAGAAAATATGAATTATCTACTGTTGTATATAATTATAAAAATAGCACATGAATTTATTTTCTTCTATGATTAATGCTGAAATAATTTCAATAATCACAGCAGTTACTATTATATTACTTTAATCATTTTTAATGTTTATGGATTTGGATTAAATCTTTGCTGATATTCTATTAAATTTAGGTAAAAAATAATGGAAAAAATACTTCTATATATTTAAATATAAGTATTGGACATTACAGTGTTATAATTAATAGATCTGTATAATAATAACACAGAAAACTATAGAACCAAGTTCTATACTGGATAACAAGTATAATAGTACAATAACGCACTAAAAAAGTAATTGACATGTTTTTACTGATATATGAGTCCTATATTATTAATATTTTATCAGTGTGCAAATAAGTAGTAATATACCAAAGTGCATTACATAATACTATTAATATATCAACAACACAGGATATAATAATTAAATATCTAGTCATACTGTTGTATTAGGGATAGTATTTTATATAATTAATATTAGTTAATAATACATTATTTCATATTATTAACATATTTATAGATTTTAATAATTTGTCAATAGAATATATAAATAAGAGTTTAATATGTATAAATTAATATTTATAGTTTTATTCAAATATTATTTATTAACATAATAAGCTATATTTTCTCTTATGATTTTATATAAAAATAGACAATAAATTGGATACTGCAGTCATATCTTTAATGTAATGCCAGTACAATTCCTACTATAAAATAGGAAAATTGATACATAAACACATACAAAATTGATGTTAAAAATATCAATATAAACATATAGAAGCCCCCTTTATATAACACCCTTGGTTAATATAAAAATTAAGCAAGGCCCCCTTTTTCCCTGTTTTCACAGTGCTCTCCAGTGCCAGCTACCGAGGCCGGGAGTTCCTCGCCGTGTTCCCACAGAACGATGATGAGTCTCCCAGTGCGCACCTCCAGCTGCTGCTCACTTCCTATGGCCCTGCCGAAACCCAGGTGTCGGTGACGCTTCACGGCGGCTCCATCACCCAGAACGTCACCCTGGGGCCTGACGTCACCGTGCCCTTGCCCCTCCCTGCTAACCTGGAACTCACTGGAAGCTGCACTTGCCATAAAACCTTGGTGGTCCGGGCCAGCACTGACATCTCTGTGGTGGCCGTCAGCACCAAGGGCTACACCGTGGGTGCCACTGCCCTCCTGCCTATGGAGAGTCTGGGCACCAGGTATTACGTGGTGACACCCCTTGGGAACAACACGTACGGCCTGACCGAGTTTGTGGTGGCCGCTGGCGCCGCCACCACCGCCGTCAGCATCACCACCACTGCCACATTCCACTATGCTGGGGCCACCTACGTCCCGGGCGCCGTGCTCCGCCTGTTCCTGCAGCCCTACCACAGCTTGCAGCTCCAGAGCAGCCAGGACTTCACTGGCACAGTTGTGGTGGCTGACACCCCTGTGGCTGTCCTCAGTGGCCACACCTGTGTCAAGGTGTCTGCTGGCTTTGACTTTGTGGTGGAGCAGCTCTTCCCAATGACAGCGTGGGGGAGGAGCTACGTGGTGCCACCCAACCCGCTGCAGACAGACGTTGACTTCGTTTATGTGGTGACGGATGAAGACAACACCATCACCTACAACGCTGGGAGCGGGAATGCCACTGTGGCTATGGCGGCAGGGGAGGTACAGACCTTTGTGGTGAACCGTAACTCCCACCTGTACATCAATGCAGTGCTGGCAGTGCAGGTGGTGTTTTTCTTCAGCGGGTCGTCTTGGCAAGATCCCTTCCTCCTTGTTGTCCCACCTGTCAGCGCCCACTGCACTGCGTTCCGCTTCAGCAGCGTGCCCAGCCAGTACAACCATGCCGTCCTCATTGCACCCACCACTGCCACTGCCACCACCACCCTCAACCATCGGCCAGACAAGACCCTGGCATGGCAGGCCATTCGTGGCACAGATTTCTCCTGGGCCAGCATCACCGTGAGCGCAGCGATGCAGAGCGCGGAGAACTCGCAGGTGCCTATTGGCCTCCTGGTGTTTGGGTTCCAGAGTCACACTGGATACGGCTTCCCTGGGCTCTGTGCTTCCAGTGAGTACAGTCAGTCCATTGTTGTGTCACTCCAATGGTTGGGTGTTGTCAAATTGACCATTTATGGGTTTTCCCCTTTTTTTCAGCCCCCATACCGCTCTCCTGTGAGGATTTGGTGTGCGAGGAGAGGTGTGAGATGGTGGATGGACAACCAGAGTGCATCCAGGAGACTTTCTCCACCTGTTGGCTCGCTGGTGGGCCACACTACCGGAGTTTTGATGGAAAAACCTTTGATTTCATGGGAACATGTACCTACACCTTGACCACCATCTGCAATCCCGATCCCACTCTTCCTGCCTTCTCTGTTGAGGTCAAAAAGGAGGAAAAGGAGAACTCCAAAGTTTCCTCCATCGGCTCCATCACTATCCGTGTTGACAACGTCACCGTCACTGCTGTCCAGTCAGAGAATGGGATGGTGAGGGTAAGGAAGAACCATCATCATTCCCAAATTCCAAGTAATTTTATGGAATTTTACTGAAATTACTTATTTAGCAATGATCTTGAGAGTCTTTTCCTAAATAATTCCAGGATTTGCTGGTGTGCATGGAAACACTTCATGTCTTCTTAAACTCCATGTATTGCCCAATTTTGATGGGTTTTGGTTGTGTTGATGGTTGTTGTCCTGCAGGTGAACAACCACCGCTCGCGCCTCCCCATCTCCCTCTCCCATGGGAAGCTCCGCATCCACCAGAAGGGTAAATCCATGTTGATGCAATCACATTTTAACCTGAAGGTCCTCTACAACTGGGACGATCATGTAGTGATCAAGCTTCCAGCTGCTCTTTCTGGAAAAGTCTGTGGAATGTGTGGGAACAACAATGGGGACCCCCGAGATGATGCTCTCTCTCCTGATGGAAAACAGGTGTGGGACATTGTGGAGCTGGGGAGGAGCTGGAAAGTGACCAGTGAGAGCAGCCACTGCCAGGACAGCTGCGATGGCGACTGTGGGCGGTGCAGATGGGACCAGGTGGTGACATACAGGGCAGAGACCTGGTGTGGGAAGTTGTCTCAACATTCTGGGCCATTCCAATCGTGTCATGACACTGTCAGTCCCAATATCTACATGAAGAACTGTATCCATGACCTGTGTGCCAGTGAGGGGCGTCATGATGTGCTGTGCCACGCCCTCCAGATTTATGCTGATGACTGCCTGGAGGAGGGGATCAGCATTTCTGATTGGAGGACGACAGTGGGATGCCGTGAGTAGAGGATGGTCGAGTGAAAATACTCCTTGGGGTGGGCGGAGCCTAATTAATGTGGGACTGAAGATTCATGGGATCATGGGTTGGGAAAGGTTATGGCAGCAGATCTGAGCAGGAAGGCCATGGAAGTCCAGGGAGATTCCAGAAGTTCCATGCAGAAAGTCCATGGAGTATCTAGAAAATCTGAGCAGGAAGTCCATAGAGGCTCCAGAAAGTCTGGGTAGAAGGCCTAGGAAGTCTGTGGAGACTTCAGAAAATCCATGGAGACTCCAGAATATCTGTGTGGATAGTCCAAGAAGTCTCTCCTACCATGTGCCACTCTATTCTGACCACTGTCTTCCTCCCTGTCCAGCTCTCACTTGCCCACCCAACAGCACCTACAGCACCTGTGGCCTCACCTGCCTCCCTACCTGCAACATCCCCGCAGTGTCATCCAGCTGTGCTGCTGCCACCACCTGCGTGGACACCTGCGTGTGCCACGAGGGCCTTGTCCTCGATGGCAACACCTGCATACCCCCCTCTGAATGTGGCTGTGTCTTTCGGGGTCTCTTCCACGGCCTTGGCGAGGAATTTTGGGGCGACCTCACTTGCACCCAGCGCTGCGTTTGTGACGCGGAGCAGCGGCAGGCAGTGTGCTGGGATTCTGGTTGTGGCACCAAGGAGGAATGCCGAGTGGAGGAGGGGATCCAGGATTGTTATCCCAAAATTTTTGGGGTCTGCACTGCTGTTGGAGCCACCCACTACAAGAGCTTTGATGGCAAGAGGTTCATCTTCCAAGGGACCTGTGTCTACCTGTTGGTTGGGTTATGTGAGGACACCCCAAATTTGGTGGGATTCCAGGTATTGGTGCAGAATGGCCACCGGAGTGACAACCTCATGTCATCCATTGCCATGGTGACAGTCAAAGTCTACAACAAAACCATCAGCATCAGCAGGGAACACCCTGGGAAAATCATGGTGAGTTTATGAAATGATCCCTTACCTTTCCACCACATTCTCCATCTCATCCTGAACCTCATCCCATTAACGAGTGACAAAATCTGAAATGTAATTAAATCAATTAATTAATGCCAACGGGAGCAGTCCTGTAACTGATTAGAACATTTAGACAAAAAAACTTTCTAAAGCACCTTTTGAATCCCAAGAACTGGAAATTCTTGGTTCCTTAACCACAGATTTCTCTCTTACATTTTCAAATTGCAATTGGCAAGAGAATGATCCTCCAAAGTACAATGCTACTCCCAATTACCCTGCTTACAGAAACTCAAGTTTCTAGTGAAATTACTCAGATAGTTAGGGTAGACTTTCCGGAGTTAACCAATATCTACAACAATTGCCAAAAGGATATTAATTCATTTGTGGAAATAGGGCTTAGCAGTCATTCCATTGCTCCTCGAAGGTAGTCCATGCAGTATTAGACAACTTACTGTGTTAGCACCTAGTGCTAAAGAAGAAAAAACATAAAAGAAAGAGATTTACCCATCAATATAAAGAAAATCGTAATAGTAGTTTTATGTCCTAGAAAGCTGCAAAGAGGGTTTCAGCAGGTTTGTTAGTACCCCAGCTTGCTTCTGCCATAGCGTTGAAGCAGTTAGATGAGGTTGGATGTTAGCTGAGCAAACAAACCAATGCCACAGCTACCGCAGTCAATAGTATGTTGACAGACGTCAACAGTGTTAGACATGCTATCCTTCAAAATCAAACAGGAGTTGATTCTTTTATTGGCACATGGGCACGGTTGTGAAGAATTTGAAAGACTGCGTTGTATAAATTTGACCATTCAGAGTCCACCCACAAACAACCTTAAAAATGGAGCGATTTGACAAATCAAATTAAAGCAGACAATAGATCATAGTTAGAGGATTTGTTTGAAGGCTAGAGCTTTACACCTTAGTTAAGGGAGCTTTTCAAAATATGTTTATATGCATTAATTGTTACAGCCACAATGTTAATGATAGTGCCTTATGTAGTTAACTATGCATAGCAAACGACAACAAGACCATCAAAAAGGTCTTTTCCATTCAAGAGAGAGGGGGAAATGTGGGAAATGGATTTGTAAAGAATTCTCAAAGCCTGACAGAAGGCTCACCTAGTATGCATTTGCATGCAAACTTCAAGATAGAAAATGCTGACTAAGAAATGCCATGGAATAGGACAGACATTGTTGAGAGAGAAATAGAACTAGAAACAAGTTTCAAATGGTGGCCTTGCAAATAAGACTAGATACTTTGGAGAAATGAAACTATGAAAGATGCCTTGTAGTAAGACCCACAAGGGGTAATTTTAGATAGCTGGCTTTAAGGCATTGTGTGGCAAAAGCAGATAGGACAAGAAATGCTTATAATGTAATGTAATTAAGAAACAGTTGGCTTCTGATTGTGATAGCGTGAATTATAACATCCGTATTGTCTCACCCTTCCCATGAGACGGAAAATAGAATAAAAGTTTTTAAAATGCCTCTCAGTTGCCCCATCTCTGGGTCAGAAAAAAGTATAATCCGGCAAAATGGGTGTTCCAGCTGTTGAAAGCAGAACTGGAATTTGCCATCAGACCCAAATGTTATCCATTTTTATGGTTTTCTCCCCAGATTGATGAGTGGTTGATCAACCTCCTCCTGGGACTTGGACCTTCTCATCCTCTTGAATCCCAAATTTAATTAAATTCAAAATTTAATTAAATCAATGCTTTTGTTTGCTCTGGCTGTTGAAAATAGTTTACCATCAGACTGCAAATTTGGTCACTTTTTATGGTTTTCTCCCCAGATTGATCAGCAGCTGGTCAATCTCCCCTATTACTACAGTGAAAGAAAGATTGTTGTCTATCGTGACGGGCAGGACGCAGTGGTAGAGACCAATTTTGGCCTCATTGTCACCTACGACTGGTACAGCCACGTCACCGCCACGGTGCCCAGTGGCTTCGCCAACGCCCTGTGTGGGCTCTGTGGGAACTACAATGGCGCCGCCAGCGATGACATGAGGATGAGGAACAACCATGTGACATCAGACCCAGATGCCTTCGGGAGAAGCTGGAAAGTCACGGATGCCCCAGGATGTAGTGAGAGGTCAACAGTGGAATGTTCCAGCACTGTTGCACCTTCCTGGCTGCTACAGAAAGTATCTGGGATGGGGTGTGAAATTATTTTGGAAGCAGATGGACCCTTTAGAGCATGTCATGGTCATGTTGACGCCCACCAGTACTTCCAGAGCTGCATCCATGACTCCTGCCTGTTCCCTGATCAGGAGGAAGGGATGTGTCCAACCATTGCCCTCTACGCCAACACGTGCCAGGCTGCTGGTGTGTCCATTGAGAGGTGGAGGAGAGATAATTTCTGCTGTAAGTAGGGATAATGGGAGGGATTTTCCTTGCACAGTATTCAGAAGACCCTCAAGCCTGCTCCAAATCCATGTATGAACAACCCAGAGGTGGGTGGGAATCCAGTGGGAATTCCACCCAAAGTCTTGGTTGATCCCATAATGCACCCACAAGAAACCCTTCCTAAGGTAGAAGTTGTCTCATCTGGAATAATTTACCCCCTCAAAATCTCCAGTTTCCTGGTGTTGGCTACAAGATGGATAATTTCGAGGGCGAACCACCAAAAAATGCACCAATAGTGGAATTGAGTTAAAGGGATCCAGTTTGGATGTCAGTTGAGGACCCAGTGTGGAGCAATCCCATTCTTTAAGTGAATGTTACATTTTTCTCCATGAAAATGTGGGAAGTTGGATGGTTTAGCAGTAAGAATTGCTATTGTAATGGGCGGGGATATTCCTTATGGATGATCATTGGATCATCTTCAGATAATCATTGGATCATCATTTGATGATGCCCCTCATTGCATCCACAGAGAGACAAATTGAGGGTTTGCCATGAAACTGGGCTAAAAAACTGCATTTGGTGAAGTTTGCACCTGAATTCCAGGCAATTTCCAGGACTTGGACTGGAATTTCCTAGTTCCTCATGAATCCCATTGTCTCCCGGCAGATATTCCCTGTCCTTCCAACAGCTCCTATGAGCTCTGTTCGCACACCTGCAAGCGCACCTGCGGAGCTGACTCTGCCATGTGTCCAGGGCGGTGTCGTGAGGGCTGCACATGTCAGGACGGCTTCATGCTCAGCGGTGATGAGTGCGTCCCCACATCCCACTGTGGCTGCAGCCACCATGGAGTCTACTACAAAGAGGGGGAGACGTTCTACCCCACAGAGCAGGAGATGTGCCAGTGCCTCTCTGGTGGCACTGTGAAGTGCCAAAATACTTCCTGTCCTGCTGGTGGCCCTGGGAAGGTCATCGATGGTGTCTTCCAGTGTCCCCTGCAGGTGTCCAGCACCTGTGTGGCCACAGGTGACCGTACCTATGTCACCTTTGATGGGATGGCCTTCAACATCACTGGTACTTGTTCCTACATCCTCACTCAGACCTGCACAGGTGACAATGTGACATCATTTATTGTCACAATCCAGAAGGAGGCACGGCAGAAGGGGAAGGTCTCTGGGATACAAGCGTTGTCTGTGGCAGTCTATGGGGTCACCTTGACCTTGAAACAAGGAAAGGGGGCAGATGTCATGGTAAGGTGGCACTTTATGTTCCAAATCTCATGGGATCCCCCCCCAAACTGGGCTTCTTTGATGGAAGGAACACCTCAGGCCATGTTCAAGCCCAGTCCATACTCCCCCTACTTTTTCTATCTAAACAAGATCCATAAATGCGTTAAAGCTTTGGTCAGAAGGTGTTTATCCTAAATTTTTTGTTCTACCTCAGTCAGTTCCGAAACTGTGTTTCCTTGATAAGGGGAGCCCTCATGCCATCTCCAAGACTAATCCATTCTCATCCAAACTTTTCCTTCCAAGTGGGATCCTCAAATCTGTCAGAATATTGTTGGGAAGGTGTTTTCCCCAAATTTTTTATCTCACCTTCTCACTGGAGGTCTCTTCCTTCTCTGTCCCAGGTGGATTCCATCTCGCATCACCTCCCCACCACCCTGAGTGAGGGACAGGTCCAGGTCTATGTACATGGGACAGGTGTCCTGCTCCGCACTGACTTCGGCCTCGTTGTCCACTATGACCTCGTCCAGCACGTGATGGTCACGGTCCCCCAGACCTACATGGGGCACCTGTGTGGCCTCTGTGGCAACTACAATGGCCAACGCAATGATGATTTCCAGCTGTCCAGTGGCCAGCTGGCTCCAGATGCAACAGCTTTTGGATCTGCGTGGAAAACAATGGATACACCTTGCAATGACAGCTGTCCCAAGGATGAGTGTCCCACCTGCACAGAGGAGAAAGTGGCAGTCCTCCAGAAACCCAACTACTGTGGCCTTCTCACGGCCCCCGAAGGTCCCTTTGGCTCCTGCCATCGCATGATCGACCCCATCCCATATTCCCAATCCTGCATCCATGACCTCTGTATGACGGGAGGGGACACACGTGTCCTGTGCCAGAATATCCAGAGCTATGTTACCATGTGCCAAGATGCTGGAGTAACTGTGGGGGCTTGGAGGACACCATCTTTCTGCCGTGAGTTTGGGAGGGCACAGGGCCAAATGTCTCCTGTTTGGGGTTGGGAAGGTCTCCAGGTAATGATAGAGTTTGGGGGGGGGAGGGAGGGGCACAGGTGGGGAATGTTCCCTGTTTAGGTATGGGTGACAGTGGTGACACGCAGGACATGGGATGATGGTGATGGGATGAGCTTTAAGATTCCTTCCATTACAATTCAATCCACGATTCCATGAAAATTCCAGCCCTCACCTGCCCGGCCAACAGCACCTACTCCCTTTGCACCAACACCTGTGCCAACACCTGTGCCGGAAATGCCACCACCTGTCCCCAAACCTGCACTGAGGGCTGCCAGTGCCACCAGGGCTTTGTCTTTGATGGACACAGATGCATTCCCAAGGAGCACTGCGGATGCTTTCGGGATGGAGAATACTATAAGGTAGTTTTGCGGGCCTTTTTTCCTGGTTTTAGGCATTTATGTCTTTTTTCCCTTCAATATTTTCCTATTTTTATACACTTGCTTCCTTTTTTCGTTTTTTTCTGACCTTCTTCTTTTATGTCCTTACCTATATTTCTCCTGCATTTATTTTCCCTTGTCTCATATTTTTCTGCATTTACCAATGTTTTCATGATGTTTTCTCTCTTTTTTTTTTTTTCCTGGCTTAATGTATTTACATTTTAAGGATTAATTTCCTTCCATTAAAAAATATTTTCCCCCTATTTTTATGCATTTACACCTTTATTTCTTGCATTTTCCCCTATTTTTTTGTCTCATTTTCCCAGCATTTTCCCCCTTTCCATCCCCCTATTTTTACGTCATAGTTCCTCTGCATTTCCTTTCTTTTCCTCTATTTTTAGGCAGTTGAATCTTTTTTCTTGCCTGTACTTCTCCCTGTGTTACGCATTTGCATTTCTTTTTCTGCATTTTCCACCTTTTCCCTATATTTATGCTTTTCCACAGCATTTCTCCCCTATTTTTATGCGATAATGTTTTTTTTTTTTCCCCTGCATTTCTCCCTTTTTCCCCTATTTATAGGGAAGGTATGTATGGAGATCCCTTTGCCTTGCAATTTGTTCACTATTTTCCCTATTCTTCTGCACTTACGTCTTTTTTTCTGCATTTTTTCTTTTTATCCCCTATTTTCATGGATTTCTCTTTCTCCCTTCTCCCTCCCCACAGCCCCATGAGATGCTTTTCAGGGATCGCTGCCAGCGCCGTTGCACCTGTGTCCCAGGCGAGGGCCTTACCTGCCATGAGCACACTTGCACTGAGGATGAGTCTTGTGAAATCCAGGAAGGGGTCTTAGGATGCATCAATAAAAGTGAGGAAAAATGAGGGAAAAGGGGGGGTGTAGATGCAAAGTGGATCTGGGGCTGCTTGAGGGGTTTGACTGTGGGAAAAAGGGAAGGGGAGATAGAGGGAACAGAATCCTGTGTCTGTCACTAAGGGTCAGGAATGGGACAATTCTTCTGATGCTTTCTCCCAAGGTTTCTCCCATCCCATGGCTTCTTCTATGGTCTTTCCCATGGTTTTCCTCATTGTTTTTCCCACGGTCTTTCCCACGGTTTTCCATCCCATGATTTCTCCCCTCCCATGATTTCTCCCATGGTTCATTCCATGGTTGCTCCCATGGTTTCTTCCATGCCGTGACTTTTCCTGTGGTCTTTCCCATCTCACAGTTTTCTCTCTCATGTGACTTCCCCCCACGTTTTTCCCCCATCCTTTTCCTCAGCCCATGGCTTCCTGCAGTGTTTAACTCCTTTTCACCAGCCCATGGCTCATCTCTCTCTCCCTCCCTTCCCAGACCCCTGCAAGTCCCTGCAGTGCCGCCCCAAGGAGCGCTGCCGGCCCCGCGGTGCCCAATCCCGCTGCGTCCCAGCCCTGGTCGCCACGTGCTGGGCATGGGGTGACCCACACTTCCGCACTTTCGACGGCCTTGACTTTGACTTCCAAGGAACCTGCACCTACACCATGGCCGAATCCCATGGGAATGACCCCGGGCTGGTGCCCTTCAGGGTTGAGGCCAAGAACGACATCCGTGGCGGGATCCAATCTATGTCCTACGTCTCCTTGGTCAATGTTGACGTCTATGGACAACGCATCTCCTTCCGCCAGAACGAAGACGGAAAAGTCCGGGTGAGTTGGGTGGAAATGTGAGAATTTGGGCTTTTCCCCCATGTTTTGCTTCATCCAGCTCTTCCCTACCTCCTTCTTCATCCAGCCAGTGGCAATGTTATTTTGGGATCAATCAGTCAGTCTGGGAGGTGGATTGTTGAAATGTTGGGATATGTCAGGAATAAAAAGTTGAGAAATAGTGGGAACCAAGTATGGGGAATAGAATATTTGGAAATGTCAGGAACAGAATGTTGTGATAAGATTGGAATAAGATATTGGGATTTGTTGGGAATAAAATGTTGGGATATGTTAGTGTAGTGGTTTTATGTTCACTAAATTCTGGTCTTAGTACTCCCTCTTTTTCTGTGGGAGAGAGACTAGGAGAAAAGCAAAGGAGGCTCAACCTTAAAAATGAATAAATAGTTTTATTAACACATACTAAAAGAATGGAAAAAGAAAGTTGGGAAAAAACTAAAAATAGAATGAAACTTTAAAAATATTCTTCCTTCTCCTCACAAACTGTTCACTTTCTTACAAAACAACGTAGAGACAAAACTTGTTATTTTCAATCAGTTTTACTATTTGAAAATAGTATTTCATTACTTTTTTAGGAGAAGAGTTTCTCTTAGAGTTATGGATCTTACTGATAACTTAGAACAGTTCTCTTGTGCGTTTTTTAACTATCATAAAAAACAGCTGCCTGGAGAAACCCTCCTTTATGACCCCTCCCATTAGCAGTTTCCTAAGCTGCTCATGGGTCATGGGTCTTAGACTTTTGCATATTGGGGTGTCAGCTTTTAAAGATGAATAACTCTAAAGGGAAAGGATTCTTCATCTCAAGGTACAGAGATATCTTCTCAGTTCTTTACTGGTGCAGAGAGCTTCTCATCTTTATCTCTGTTCATGCATCTTATAGGATTAATGTTACTTAGTTCATCACAAACACCTTTGCTCAAATCCACACACAGAGCTAAAACAATCATCTCCCCAAATGCATATCTTTCCTATGATTTAAAGGAATAATCTAAATACAGAGTTCATTTCTATGGCTCAATAAGAATGGAACAACAACAAACTCTTCAACTCTCTGTCCCAATAGTTTTTTCACTCTTGCTCTACTGACTTCATGCTGTTTCCTTTTTATGTTCACTCTGTTCCTTTCTTTTCTCTCTCAGAGAAGGGCTAAGTTCTGGAAGTTTCATGTTGCTAGGAAAGGATTAAATCTGCCTAGAGTCTCTTTTCTCCTGCAGTAGCTCATGGTATTAGATGTTCAAGGGTACGCTTGTGAGGGAGGAAAAACTCACTCAGAAACATCAGAGATCGGAGCACCCAGGCAGTCTGGAGTCACAAAAAACCAGGCAGGATCATAAATGCCTTTTCGGCCCACCCATCGGTGTAAATCGGGGCAGTCTCAGCCTAAATGGTGCCCATAGGTGTTATCAGGGGCCCAGCAGAGATCTCCCTGCTCCAGGGAACTTTCGAGAAAGTAGTTGTTGTAAAGCAGCAACCTCTCCTTCCCCCCTCCAACCCAGGAGCTGATAGAATCCGGCCAGGCCTCAGGCCAGCTCCCCTCCAAAAGGCGGGGAGCAGCAGGCCCAGCTCAATGTTACCTGTCTCTCTCTGGCCGAAGGAAAGCCCACCTGCAGGAAATCAAGGGGTTTTATATTGTACTTCCCAAAGTCATAGCCAACAATTTTTAGTGGTTAAAACAGGTGCTAATGTTCTGATTAACTCTCTGATAGGTCCCTGTCCTTTCTAAAGCAATTTCCAGGTCCTGACCTGGAAAATCATTCCACATTCCTCTATGACTGAAAAACTAAACTGTACTAACCCATGACGGTTAGCAATAAAACGGGATATGCGAGGAATAAGATGTTGAGATAAACTGGGATAAAATGTTGGTGTGTCTAGGGAATAAAATATAAGGGTATTTCAGGAGTAAACTGTTGGGATGAAGCAGGAATAAAATACTGTGGGATGTTTGGATATTTTGGGAATAAAATATTGAGTCATAGTGGGAGTAGAATGTTGGGGTATGTAAGTAACAAAATATAGGAGGAATAAAATGGTGGGATATGTAAGATGTAAGATGTTGGGATATGATGGGATTTAGTGTTGGAATATGCTGGGAATAAAGAATTGGGATATGTGGGGAATAGAATATTCGGATACATTTGGAATAAAATATTGGTGTATGTTGTGAATAAAACATTGAGATAACCGGGAATGTTGTGCCATCGGCAGGTGAATGGGGAGGTGACTCTGCTCCCAGTGCTCCTGGCAGATGGGAAGGTGCGGGTCCGTCCCAGTGGGCTCCGTGTTGCTCTGGAGACAGATTTTGGTCTCCGAGTCTCCTATGACTGGAACTGGCACCTCCTGATTGACCTCCCCAGCAGCTACTTCCGCCATGTCCGCGGCCTTTGCGGGAATTTCAACCTCAAGCCCCTCGACGACATCCCTGAGGCTGGTGACAACACCACTGCCATTGTCACATGGGCCAAAAGCTGGAAAAGTGCTGACTCTGAGGCCAACGACCCAATTTGTTGGGATTATTGTGATGGAGCGTGTCCAGTGTGTGATGAGGAGAAGAAGGAGCTTTATGGTGGGAGCCACTATTGTGGGATCATCAAAAAATCCTTCCAGGGACCCTTCAGAGCATGTCACAACATAGTGAAGCCTCATGATTTCTATCGCAACTGCCTGTTGGACCTGTGCCTGAGCAATGGGGCGAGGTCGATCCTCTGCCAGGTGCTGGAGACATACGCGGCAACGTGTCGGAAACACGGAGCCATGGTCCATGACTGGAGGACACCATCAGGATGCCGTAAGGGCTGAGGTTTTCTTTGAGAAGGGAAGGAGCCAGAGTGGGGGAGGAGGGGCATGGAGTGGGATCCATCCTGGGTTGAAGCCCTCAAATCTGTCAGGTGATCCTTGGAAGTTCTCCAGAACATTCTGGTGCTCCAGCTGCTTCTTGCGTCCCAGAACCCACCACACCTTTCCAAGAATCCATCCCACATTTTCCAGATCTTTCCCACATGAGCCAGGCTCTTACCCTTGTGTCCCAGATGCATCCCACACCCTATCTAGAATTTTTGAGACTCTCGCCACATGTTCCAGGCCTTTATCCTTGTGTCGCAGACCTCATCCTGTGCATTCCAGAGCCCCTGCTGCATGGCCCAGACCCTTGCCACATGGCTTAGACCTCATCTCACTTTTCCCAGTCTCTTCCCATATTTCCCAGACCTTCCTCCTTACAGTCCAGATCCTTGTTTTCCAGACCCTTCCCCATGTTCAAGACCCTTTCCCAATCCCCACCAACTCTGTTGAATGGTGTCTACTCCCCTAATCCCTTCCTCATTCCATTTTCCTCCCGCTGCAGCCTTACCTTGCCCTGAAAACAGCCACTATGAGCCCTGTGGCAGCGCCTGTCCAGCCACCTGCTCTGACTGGGACAATCCAGCCATCTGTGACCAGCCCTGCGTGGAGACCTGTGCCTGTAACACCGGCCACGTGCTCAGTGGCGGACAGTGCGTGCCAGTGTCCCACTGTGGCTGCACCCGTGATGGCCGCTACTACCGGCCTGGCGAGGAGTTTTGGGGTGATAACACCTGTCGCTCCAGGTGCAGGTGTGACATGGAGCTGGGAATGGTGGTGTGCGAGGACTCCGGCTGTAAGCCGGGTGAGGTGTGCACAGTGGTGAAGGGCGTGCGGCGGTGCGTGGCCAACAGCCGCTCCATCTGTGTGGCCACTGGTGACCCCCACTATACCACTTTTGATGGGCGTCGCTACGACTTCATGGGTACCTGTGTCTACCTGTTGGCTGGGCTCTGCTCCACTGACTCCACACTCATTCCCTTTGCTGTCACTGTGGAGAACAATCACCGTGGCAGCCACCTGGTCTCCTTCACCAAGGTGGTCACCATGGAGGTGTACAACATGACCCTCAGCCTCAGCCAGGAACATCCCCGGAAAGTCAAGGTAGGGATGAAGGAGATGACAGAGGTGGTTCAGTCATTGCATGGCATCTGGAGAGGGCTCAGGGTCATGGCATGGTCTTCAGGTGCATTTCAAGGTCATCACATGACATCTGGGTGGAGTTTCAAGGTCTTTGTAAGATGTTTAGATGGGTTTTGAAGTAATTTCAAGGTCATTGGGGTGGTGTCCGGGTGGCCTACAAAATCAGCTTGGTGGGCTTCAAAGTCATTGCATGGTGTCTGGGTGGGCTACAAAGCCCTTTTGTGGCATCTGGGTGGGTTTCAGGGTCATTCCATGGCAGTGGGTTAGGTTTCAAGGTCATTGTATGGTCTTCAGGTGGGTTTCAAGGTCATCACATGGCATCTATGTGGCCTTCAAGGTCATTCTGTGACACCTGGGTGTGTTTCACCTTCATTGTGTGACCTCATGCCACCCACGACTTTCTTTCCAGGTTAATGGTGTCCTATTGGACCTTCCTTTCACCCACAACCAGCAGCTCCAGGTGTCCCTCCGTGGCGTCCACGGCTTCATCACCACTGATGCGGGTGTTACTGTCACCTTTGACTGGTACAGCTACGCCCGTGTCATCATCCCCAACACCTACGCCGGCGCCGTCTGCGGCCTCTGCGGCAACGCCAACGGCGACCCCCGTGATGACTTTGTCACCCGCGATGGCCGCAGTGCTGACAACGAGACCCACCTGGGGGACAGCTGGAAGGTCGGCGAGGTCCCTGGGTGCTCAGCTGGGTGCAGTGAGGGCTGCCAGGTGTGCAGCGACGCCCAGAAACGTGCCTACCGTGGGGACAAGCACTGCGGGCTGCTGGGGAAGAAACGGGGGCCCTTTGCCGCCTGCCATGACATCATCGACCCCGCCCCTTACCTGGATGACTGTCTCTTTGACGCCTGCCTGTACGAGGGACACCAGGACACCGTGTGCCAGGCCATTGCCGCCTATGTCGCTGCGTGCCAGAGCCAGGGCGCTGCTGTGCGGCCATGGCGCACACCGGCCTTCTGCAGTATGGGGAGACTTGGGGGCCTTGGGAGAGTACAGGGGTTTTGGAGGGCAGAGAGGGACACAGAGGTTAGGCAAGGAGTTTTGTGCTGTCCGTGGAGGATTTTGTGGTCTCTGGCAGGGGAAGGGGGGTTGGGGCTGTCTGTGGGGAGGCTTTGGGGTGTCCATGGCAGGTTTGAGGTGTTCCCAGGGGTTTTGGGGTCTCCACGGGGAGATTTAGGGTGTCAGTGGGGGTTTTGGGGTCAACACAGGGACTTTTGGGGTGTCTATGGAGGGTTTGGGGTCTGCATGAGGGAGTGTTGAGGCTTAGATGGGAGGTTTTGGGGTTCAGACAAAGGAGTTCTGGGATGTCCATGGGGAGCTTGGGAATTTGGGGCCTGCATGGGGAGTTTTGGGGCCTGCGTGGGGAGTTTTTGGGGGCATCCATGGCAATCTGGGGTGTCCGTGAGGGTTTTGAGAGCTTGCAGGGAGTTTTTTTGTGTCCATAGGGGTTTTGGTGTTTCCAACCGTTCTCCCTTCCTGACAGGCCCCGTGTGCCCCCCAAATCAGCACTATGAGCTCTGCGGCTCCCCCTGCCCCCCCACCTGCCAAGGCAAAGCTGGATCTCAGGACTGCTCTGATGCCTCCACGTGCTCTGAAGGTTGTTTCTGCGATGCCGGATTTTTCCGGAGCGGGGATGACTGCGTGCCCCTCCCCCAGTGTGGCTGTGTTTTGGAGGGCCGCTACTACCCCCAGGGCGTGCAGTTTTACCCTGAGCCCCCCTGCACTCAGCGCTGTGTCTGCTCTGAAAATGGGGGGCTGGAGTGTCACCCCGCTCCAGGCTGCTCTAGTGACGAGGAATGCTCAGTGCAGGATGGGGTGCTGGGGTGCCACCCCCGCACCTGCCGACAGTGCCAGGTTTTGGGGGCAGGGGCTTACAGCACCTTCGATGGGCACCTGGGGTATTTGGGGGGGTCCTGCACCCTCCTGCTGCTGCAGTTGGAGAGGGGTGAGCCTGAAGAAGAGCTGGAGCCTGTTACTGTGGCCGTGGAGCAGGAGGACATGCAAGTGCAGCGGGTGACGGTGACGGCACACGGGGTGACTGTGGTGATGGACAGGGGACAGCAGTGGGAGGTGACGGTGAGTGGAGGGCCCGGGGCCTTGGGGGTGCAAGCCTTGGTCTTGGGGGCAAAAAAATATTTGGGGGGCAAAGAAGGGGATGGAAATGGGGTTTTGGGAGGTGCAGCAGTGAGGAAAGGCCTGGTTGAGGGTGAAAGCTCTGACTTTTGGGGGTGCAAGCCTGGTTTGGCAGGTACAAACCCTGTTTTGGGGGATAAAGAGGGGTTGGGTGAAGAAGGGAGTGAAAATGGGGTTTTGAGGGACATGGTAGTGGGGAAGGGGTTATTTGGGCATGTAAGAGCTGCTTTAGGGGTACACACACCACTTTTGGTGTGCACTCTGGGGTTACAGACCCTTTCTGGGGTGCTGAATCTGGGTTTGGGGTGCAAACCATGATTTTAGGGTTGAAAACTCTTTTTGGTGTGTAATCACCATCCCTTTTTGGGATGTAAACCTTGAGTTTGAGGGGCACAGATGGAAGTCCAGACCCTAGTTTTGGGGGTGCAAACCCTGTTTTTGGGGATGCAAGCCGTATTTTGGGAGGTTAACCCCACTTCCCTTTCGGGATCCTCACCCTGTCTCCCCGCAGGTGGATGGCGAGCGTCACTTGCTGCCGCTGTGGCTGCGTGGGGACGCGGTGGGGGTGGCGCAGGTGGGGTCCCACCGGCTGCTCCAGGTCCAGGGGGGCCCCAAAATCCTCTATGACGGCAACGCGTACGTGGTGCTGACGCTGCCCCCCCCATCCCGCCGCCCCCGGGGGCTCTGCGGCAACTTCAACGGGGACCCCAACGACGACGACGACCCCGCCGGGGAGGCCCTGGGCAGCTCCCCCCCAAACTGCACCCACCTGGCGCCCGCCCCCAGCTGCTCCCCGGCCCAGGCGCGGCGCTGCGCGGTGCTGGCGGACCCCGAGGGACCCTTTGCGGGCTGTCACGGGGCGGTGCCGCCCCGCACGTACCTGCTGACCTGCGAGCGCCAGGTGTGCGGGGCAGGCGGCGACCCCTGCCCCGGCTTTCAGGGCTACGCAGCCGCGTGCCAGGCTGCCGGAGGCGCGCTCCGGGAGTGGCGGGAGGCCGCGGGTTGCCGTGAGTATATGGAGGGGTTGGGAACTTTGGTGGGGGGTCGGGAATTCGAGGTGACAGGAAGTTTGGAGTTGGGAATTTTGGGCAATGAGGTTTTGGGAGGATGGGAATTTAGGGATTAGGATTTTTGTGAGAGCAGGAATTCTGCAGGGAGTGGAAATTTTGGTGGGGGTGGGAATTTGGAGATGTGGGGGAGTGAAATGGAGCAGGGGCTCATTGCTGCATGGAAAAAGGGGTACATGTCTGCATTACTAAGCCCCCATCTGGGGAATGCCCAAATCACAGCCCCAAAGGACCCCCCCCCCCCCCCCAAAATGGGAAGCCTGTGTCCCGTAGTGGAACCCTGTGCAACCAGCCCCCCCCACCAATGTCCCCAAATGGGAGCCTCATGGGGCCACCCACCCCCAAAATGGTATGGCATTGATCCCAGGAGACACCTGTTGACCCCAGATGATCCCCCAGTAGCCCCATTGACCCCTTTTGTTTTTTCCTCCCTCTCCCAGCTCTCACCTGCCCCCCCAAGAGCCACTACCAGCTGTGTGCCCGCACCTGTGAGCACACCTGTGCCGGTGTGTCGGCTCCGCCCCCCTGCAGCGAGCGCTGCTTTGAGGGGTGTCAGTGCGCCCAGGGGCTGCTGTTCGATGGGGCCCGCTGCGTCCTCCCAGGGACCTGCGGCTGCCTCCACCAGGGGCGCTACTTCCAGGTGGGTGTGGCCCCAGTGCCTCCCAATAGAGCCCAGTTCCAGCCCCAGCTCCTCCCAGGGTCCCCCTGTTGATGCCGGGTCCCTTCAGGGTGCCTTCCACAGTGATCCTAGTCCTTCCCAGTACACCCCAGCATCCTCCATGTCACCATTTCTTCCCAGTGTACCTCACTTCCCCCAAACGCATCGCCCAGTGTGTCCCCCTTTACCCCAGGATCTCTCCTTCCCTCCAGTCTCCCCTGGTATTCCCTGTATTGTCCACAGCTGCTCCCAGGGCATTCAAGTCCTTCTCCACTTTCCCCTACAGTGTTCCAAATCACTCCCAGTTTGTCTCTGTTCCCCCCACAGTGCCTCCCAATATATCCCAGTCCCTCAGTGGTGGGACTTAGTGTCCTTCCCAGTGTCTCCCAGCATGTCCCAGTGTCCCTCTGTGTCTCCACCAGTGTTTCCAGTGTCCCCCAGCAGGTCGCAGACCCCTCAGTGTGCCCCCCATGGGGGACGTGGGGGTGTGTGGGGATATGGGCACACACTGGGGATGTGGAGACACACAGGGGATATGGGAGACAAGGGCCTCCTTCCCTTCTCCCACAACACCTCACAGCATCATCATCCCCATTTGTTTGGCCATTTTAGGCCACTTTTCCCCACTTTCCACATTTTATCCATGGAAAACAGATTGCTGAGACCATCCTGACTGCTGACTGCTCCCAATCCTGCACCTGTCGGGGGCCCGGGGGCCTCCAGTGCCGCCCCTTCACTTGTCCCTTCAGCCACACCTGCGGCCTCCGTGATGGCACCCGCACCTGCATTGCGCACCCAGGGCGCTGTGCCCTGTCCCCTGCCACTCGCTTTGTCACCTTTGACGGCGTCACTGGGGCCACCCTGGCCCCCGGCATCTATGTGGTGGCCAGCGTGTGCGACCCCCGGGACCCTGCATGGTTCCGGCTGCTGGGGGACATCAGGGACATTGGGGACCAGCCGGCAGTGGTGGCACTTCACCTCTTCACCCCCCACAGCCTCATCACCGTGCGGAGGAACAGGAAGGTTTGGGTAAGTTGTCACCACCCTGCGTGGCACCCAAAAATGTCACCACTGTGTGTTGGCACCCTGAACATCCTCCTGACCTTCATTTTAATAATAATAATAAAAAATCATGTGGGTTTTTTTTTTTTTTTTCCTAATTTCAGACCAGGTAAGAGTCCTCATGGGTTGTCCAATCCCACCAGTACCACAGATGTTCTTACCTTAATTTTGCCCCAAATTGCTCTTTTTCCTCCCCAGTTTCCCACCAGTGAAGTGGGTGATGGTCACTAAGAGACATCCTTGAATTGAAACACCCCATAATTTTGACCAAAATTGCTCTTTTTTCCCCAATTTCATGTCAGAGAAGCACTTACATGGGTTGTCCCTCATCCTACCCCCATCATGCCTTGACATATCCCATAGTTTTTCCACAAACTCCTTCTTTTCCACCCAGATTCCTCCAAATACCCTTCACCTCTGTATAACCCCAAATCTCCCTTTTCCCTGTAATTTGGTGTTCTCCAGCTCAACGGAGTCCCTACCCCCCTGCCCTTGGAGCTCCCGGGACCATTGACCATCATGGAAATGCAGGCGACCCTCCGGATCAGCCGAACCCCGGGATTTCTGGTGGAATTGGGTGCCAGGGGGGTGACAGTGGAGGTGCCCAGGGAAGCACGGGCGACGCTCTGTGGCCTCTGCGGCGACTACGACGGTGCCACCAGCAATGACCTGCGAGGGCCCGACGGGACGGCGACGAGCGACGCGCGGGCACTGGCCGAGGCCTGGCGGGCGCCTGACTTCACCCAGGTGGGTGACGCTGGGGAAGGGGTGTTGGGGGCATTTGGCTGTCTTGGGGGTGGCACTAGGGGGAACACTGCCAAAATAGGGGGGGAAAAATAGCCTAAAAATGAGGGAAAGAATCCCCCCAAAAGGGGAAAGAAGCTCTAGAAGATGGAAAAGAGACCAAAAATGGGAAAAAGAGTTCCCTCAAAAGGGAGAAAAGAGCCCCAAAAAGATGGGAAAGGAGACGAAAAAGAGGGCAAAGAGCCAAAACTGGAGAAAGAGCCCAAAAAGCAGGGGAAAGGACCCCAAAATACTGGAAAAGAGATCAAAAAGGGAGAAAGAACACAGATGGGGAAGTAGCCCCAAAAGATGGAATAAGAGACCCATAAATGAGGAAAGGAGCCTAAAGTGAGGGAGAAGAGCATCAGGAAAGGGAGAAAAGACCCTTTAAAGAGGAAAAGAACTGAAACAAGTGGGAAAAGATTTAAAAAAGGAGAAAAGATAGGGGAATCAAAGGGTGGAAAGAGGCCCCCAAATGTGATTAAAAACTCAAAATTGTGGGAAAAGACACAAAGAATGGGTGAAGGACCCAAAAGGGGGGGGGGGGGGGGTGGTGCGCAGGGAAGAAGTATTGAAATAGAAGAAAGAGCCAAAAAATGGGGGGAAAGAGTGAGAAAAAGGGGAAAGAGGCTAGAAATATATGGGGAAATATGTGGGTGGGAGGGTGGGGGTGGCGGGGAGGGAAGAGACCAAAGAGAGAGACACCATAAAAGGGGAAAGAGCCCCTCAAAAGGGACGATGACAAGTACAAAAAAGGGGAAAAGGAGCCCAAAAAAGGAGGAAATGTGAACAAAAAACGCTTGGAGAGCCTCCCAAAGGAGGGAAAGAGACAAAAAAACAGCGGGGGAAGATTTAAAAAAGGGGAGGAAAAACGACTGAAAAAGGGGGGAAAGATCCTAAACTGGGGGAAACTGCCACGAAGTCCCCCTTGATTTTGCCTTTCTTTCCACCCAGTGATGTGGAAAATTGACATTTCACCTGGGTGGCCGTGCCCCATCGCTGACATCATCCTCAAACCGCCTCAGATCCGGAAAACCCGGATTTTTATAAGCCCCAAACCTGTGCTTTCGCCCCCAAAATAAAACCTGGGAGATCACGCCGTTTTCGGGTTATCTGGGGATAAAATCCTGGTAACTCTGGGAAAACAGGAGCATGGGAATGTGCTGAGGGGCAGTTGGGGGCAGGGAGGGCTGTTCCCACCCCGTCCTGCCGCGGGCGGTTCCGTGTCCACCCTTCTCCCGCCCCCCCTCGGTCAATATTTCCCACGGGGGGGGAGGGGCGGGGGGGGGCACCCGGATGTTTGGTGCCGGGGAGGGACGGGGGTTCCCGGACATCCGAGTCCACCAGGGAAGGTGTGTGCTGCAGCACACCTGGAGGGGACCCCTCACCAGTATCCCCAGTTACCCCCAGTCCCATCCAGTGTGCCCCCTGGTATCCCCAGTTTCTCCCAGTACAACTACCCCCTACTCTCCAGTCTCTTCCAGCCTCCCTCAGCTGACCCCAGTTGACCCCACTGTCCCAAGCCCCTCCCAGTGCGTTCCAGTCCTCCCCCATTATTCTCCATGGTGTTCCCAAATCCCTCCCAGTTTATCCCAGTCCGCCCAGTCCCTCCTACTGCATCCCAGTGTCACTCAGTGTCCCGCCAGTGCCCATTTAAGCCTTGCAGTGTCCCCTAGTAAATCCCAGCATCCCCCAGTGCCTCCCAATGCATGCCAGTCCCTCCCAGTGTCCCTCTCCAGTGTCCCTTTCCCGTGCCCCTCCAACATTCCCAGTGTCTTCCAGTATGTTCCAGTAACCCCCAGTGCCTCCCGATACATCCTAGTCACAGTCTGTGTCCCCCCAGTGTCCCCTCCAGCCTTCCCAGTGTCCCCCAGCACATCCCAGCCCCCTCCCCCCTTGGTGTCCCCTCCCAGTACATTCCAGTTTGCCCCCAGTTGTGGTCTGGGCAGAGATGGAACTGCCTGGGAGGTGCCACCTGGGGGTGTCCCGTGTCATCCCCCCCACCTCCCCAGCCTGTCCCCTCCCTGGGGATAAGGTGGCTTCAGTCACAGCACTGGGACGGACTAGGACCATGGGAGTGCAGTGAGTGGGGACACTGGTGGACATGGGGGACCTGAGGACATATGGGACATGGGAGCACATGTGGGACATGGTGGACACAAGGGAATATGGGGGACCAGTGAGGACACATGGGATATGGGGCACATGGGGAGACATGGGGACATGGAGGGGTCACTGGGGACATGCAGGACATTGGGGGAGAAATGGAAAGGCATGGGGGGGATAGGGGGACACTGAAGACATGGGGAAGATGGAGAGGACACAGGGGACGTGGGGACACATTTGATGGGGGATCCCCTCACACTCCCCCAGACCTGGACATATGAAGGTCCCTCCATCCTTCTCCTCCTCAGCCACGCAGAAGCGTGGGGACCCCTGGGGACATTGAGGACTTCTGTGGGACCACTGTGTGAGTTTGGGGTCCCAGCCCAATACTAGGAGGTTCTGGAGTGATACCCGGGGTCCTAGGCCCATAGTGGGAGGTCCCAATCCCACACCAGGAGGTCTCAGGCCCATACTGGGAAGTCCCAGCTCCACACTGACGTCAGAGACTGAAATGTTATAATTTATGGCTTAAACATCTTTGTGAAGGACTTCTGCCTATTATAGCAAAACTGTATAAAAGCTGCAGAGAAGACCACCACATCCTAAATAGGCCTCCAGACTAAGACCCTGGAGATAAGATAAAAGTAACTCAGGTTACAAATGCTGACTGAGAATACATTCACAGAGTGATCAAGCTTAGCACCTTCTATGGGTGGAGACCATAGCTCCAGGGCTATCAGCTGCCAGGCTCCAACAGACCCTTCCACCAAAGGGTGGGGAGGAGAGAGGCTTTGAGTGTGTAGCGGAAAAGCCTCTGGTCAGAGGCACAGTGAGCACCCACCTTCCACTGCAGACCAGCTCAGCTGAGAGGCCTCTTCAACTGGGGAAAAGCTCATCCACGTGTAGGACAGCAGAGGGGGTGTCATGGCCCATCAAAGGCCCTCCCGAAAGGCCCCCAGACCCTGCACCAGAGCACTGCAGCAACAGCGCAATGGTGCAACAGATGCACAGTGTTGCAATGGACGGTCTCAAACTGGCCCCCTGCAAGGGAGGCATGTGGGCATTCCCACCTGCCCAAAACCTACATTAATCCACTGGATTCTGTACTTTTTAGCAGTGGTGGTAGGGGATCCCCTACCACCAAGAAGACCAGATGGAGAGGAGCAGTGACATCATTTGGACCCCTGGAAGGGTGAGA